>NW_027169416.1:15000-17500 GCF_036898095.1 Palaemon carinicauda
TCAATCGCCATTTTTCACGGGTACTACCCTTGCTGTGTGCATGGAGGACCCTCTTTATGATCTCATTATAGGTAACATCCCTGGAGCAACAAGGTTGGAGGAACCCACTTCCGGTGCCGTATTAACGAGAGCTGGGGCAAAGACATCTAAATCTGCATTCCAAAAGCTGAAAACGTCAGACTCTAAGATTTCTTGGGACATGGATTCAAAGGAAATTCAGAAAGAGCAAGAAGAGGATCCAAGCTTAAGATCTCTGCGAGATGATGCAAGAACTGGTAAAGCTATTACTAGAGATGGAAAAGGTAAGGCAGTTTTGGAGAGAGGATTATTGTTCAGAATATATTCAGACAGAGGTATTGAACACAAGCAACTAGTATTACCATTTAAGCTTCGAGAGGGTGTGATGAGCATGGCACATGAAGGAATACTTGGAGGTCATTTGGGTGCTGAGAAGACCTTAGGTAGAATAAGGCAAGAGTTTTACTGGCCAGGTATTGGGGCAGCAGTAAAGAGATTCTGTCAGTCGTGTGACATTTGTCAGAAAACTTATCCTAAAGGAAAAGTTGGAAAGGTACCTTTGGGAGAGGTACCGCTCATTGACACTCCTTTTAAACGTGTTGCTGTTGACTTGATAGGACCTATTTTGCCAAGAAGTAGTTCTGGTAACAAATATATCCTGACCATGGTTGATTATGCAACCAGATACCCTGAAGCATTAGCCTTACCATCTATCGAAACTGAGCGTGTAGCTGATGCCTTGTTGAGTTTCTTTTCCAGAGTTGGGATTCCTGAAGAAATGGTGACTGATAGAGGCAGTCAATTTACATCGCAGATGATGGACGAAGTTAGGGGTCTTTTGTCAATCAAGCATCTTCCTACAACCCCTTATCATGCGATGGCGAATGGGCTAGTTGAAAAGTTCAACGGGACGTTGAAATCTATGATTAAAAAGATGTGTGCTGAACAACCTACTACTTGGGATAGATACCTGCCGGCAGTTCTCTTTGCATACCGAGAATCTCCACAAGCAAGCATGGGGTTTTCCCCTTTTGAATTATTATACGGGCGAACGGTGCGTGGCCCTTTAGCTATTCTGAGAGATTTGTGGGATAAGGAGAGAAATGAGGAAGAGGTAAGAACTACTTACGATTATGTATTCAACCTTCGAGAAAAATTAGAAGAAACTTGTAAGTTGGCCCAAGAGGAATTGAGGAAGTCGCAAGGTAAATATAAATTCTTTTATGATAAAAAGGCTAAAAATAGAACATTTAAAATTGGCAGTGAAGTTCTCTTACTATTACCCAAGGCTAATAATAAATTGTTACTTCAGTGGAAGGGTCCTTTTCCTGTTGTTGGTGTGAGGGGGAAGATGGATTATGAAATTCAAATAAATGGGAAAAGGAAACTTTATCATGCTAACTTGCTTAAAGCTTACATTCCTAGGAATAAAACTTCTGTAGAAGTTCGAGAAAGTGGAGGTACAATTGCAGTGGTCGAGGAGGATCCACAGGAAGATTTCTCACCCCTACTAGTGCCTGATATTGGACCTTCACCTACTTGGGAACAAGCCAATCTGAATAAGGAATTGCAGGAAAATCAAAAGCAGAATCTGGAAGCTCTCCTTAGCCGCTACAGAGAGGTAATGTCGGACATTCCCGGGCGCACTCACGTGATCAAACACCAAATCAGGTTGGTAAGAGAAGAAATTGTTAAAGTAAAACCCTACAAAATTCCCTATGCTTTACGCAGAGATGTGAATTCAGAAATAGAATCTATGAAAGTTTTGGATATTATTGAGCCTTCAAGTTCTCCATATTCAGCCCCTATGGTAGTAGTTTCGAAACCTGATAACTCAAAGCGAATTTGTCTAGATTTTAGAAGGTTGAACGCCTTAACTATTTTTGATAGTGAGCCTATGTGTGACCCTGAGCAGATATTTGCCAGCTTAACTGGAAGTATATATTTCTCTAAGATGGATTTATCCCGCGGATATTGGCAAATTCCTTTGGATGAGGATAGTAAACAGTATACTGCATTTCAAACAGATTTAGGACTGTACCAGTTTAAAGTGCTTCCATTTGGACTTGTGAATGCCCCAGCCACTTTCAATAAGATGATGAGAAGTTTATTTGCAGGTTTAGAGGGTGTGAGTTTTTTTCTAGATGATTTGATAATTCATTCAAAAACTTGGGAAGAGCATTTGTATCTTTTGGAAGAAGTTTTGAGTAGACTAAAAAAATCTGGACTAACTGCTAAACCTACTAAATGTTTCTTTGGCATGTATTCAATTGAATATTTGGGACACTTTGTAGGCGGTAATAAAATGTGGCCTATTAAAGACAAAGTGGAGAAAATCGTTGGTGCAAAACATCCGAGGACCAAGAAGGAATTGCGTTCATTTTTGGGATTATGCGGTTATTATCGCAAATTCATTCCAAATTACTCTACCATCGCGTCCTGTCTTACAGATCTTACCAAGAAAAATCAGCCTAATAACCTT
>NW_027169417.1:0-39065 GCF_036898095.1 Palaemon carinicauda
CTTTGGGGATACTTTCACTAAGTGTACTTCTGTTTTTTTTTTTATTATACTTTGGGGGATACTTTCACTAAGTGTACTTCTTGTTTTTCTGTTTTTATTATACTGTTGGGGACACTTTCACTAAGTGTACTTCTGTTTTTTTTTTGATTATACTTTGGGGACACTTTCACTAAGTGTACTTTCTGTTTTTTTTTTTTTATTATACTTTGGGGACACTTTCACTAAGTGTACTTCTGTTTTTTTTTATTATACTTTGGGGACACTTTCACTAAGTGTACTTCTGTTTTTTTTTTTATTATACTTTGGGGATACTTTCACTAAGTGTACTTCTGGTTTTTTTTTTTATTATACTTTGGGGACACTTTCACTAAGTGTACTTCTGTTTTTTTTTTATTATACTTTTGGGGACACTTTCACTAAGTGTACTTCTGTTTTTTTTTATTATACTTTGGGGACACTTTCACTAAGTGTACTTCTGTTTTTTTTTTATTATACTTTGGGGACACTTTCACTAAGTGTACTTCTGTTTTTTTTTTTATTATACTTTGGGGACACTTTCACTAAGTGTACTTCTGGTTTTTTTTTTTATTATACTTTGGGGACACTTTCACTAAGTGTACTTCTGTTTTTTTTTTATTATACTTTGGGGACTACTTTCACTAAGTGTACTTCTGGTTTTTTTTTTATTATACTTTGGGGACACTTTCACTAAGTGTACTTCTGGTTTTTTTTTTATTATACTTTGGGGGACACTTTCACTAAGTGTACTTCTGTTTTTTTTTTATTATACTTTGGGGACACTTTCACTAAGTGTACTTCTGGTTTTTTTTTTATTATACTTTGGGGACACTTTCACTAAGTGTACTTCTGTTTTTTTTTTTATTATACTTTGGGGACACTTTCACTAAGTGTACTTCTGTTTTTTTTTTATTATACTTTGGGGACACTTTCACTAAGTGTACTTCTGGTTTTTTTTTTATTATACTTTGGGGACACTTTCACTAAGTGTACTTCTGGTTTTTTTTTTATTATACTTTGGGGACACTTTCACTAAGTGTACTTCTGGTTTTTTTTTTATTATACTTTGGGGACACTTTCACTAAGTGTACTTCTGGTTTTTTTTTTATTATACTTTGGGGGACACTTTCACTAAGTGTACTTCTGTTTTTTTTTTATTATACTTTGGGGACACTTTCACTAAGTGTACTTCTGGTTTTTTTTTTTATTATACTTTGGGGACACTTTCACTAAGTGTACTTCTGGTTTTTTTTTTATTATACTTTGGGGACACTTTCACTAAGTGTACTTCTGTTTTTTTTTTATTATACTTTGGGGACACTTTCACTAAGTGTACTTCTGTTTTTTTTTTATTATACTTTGGGGACACTTTCACTAAGTGTACTTCTGTTTTTTTTTTTATTATACTTTGGGGACACTTTCACTAAGTGTACTTCTGTTTTTTTTTTATTATACTTTGGGGACACTTTCACTAAGTGTACTTCTGGTTTTTTTTTTATTATACTTTGGGGACACTTTCACTAAGTGTACTTCTGTTTTTTTTTTATTATACTTTGGGGACACTTTCACTAAGTGTACTTCTGTTTTTTTTTTATTATACTTTGGGGACACTTTCACTAAGTGTACTTCTGGTTTTTTTTTTATTATACTTTGGGGACACTTTCACTAAGTGTACTTCTGTTTTTTTTTATTATACTTTGGGGACACTTTCACTAAGTGTACTTCTGGTTTTTTTTTTATTATACTTTGGGGACACTTTCACTAAGTGTACTTCTGGTTTTTTTTTTATTATACTTTGGGGACACTTTCACTAAGTGTACTTCTGGTTTTTTTTTTTATTATACTTTGGGGACACTTTCACTAAGTGTACTTCTGTTTTTTTTTTATTATACTTTGGGGACACTTTCACTAAGTGTACTTCTGTTTTTTTTTTATTATACTTTGGGGACACTTTCACTAAGTGTACTTCTGTTTTTTTTTTATTATACTTTGGGGACACTTTCACTAAGTGTACTTCTGGTTTTTTTTTTTATTATACTTTGGGGACACTTTCACTAAGTGTACTTCTGTTTTTTTTTTATTATACTTTGGGGACACTTTCACTAAGTGTACTTCTGGTTTTTTTTTTATTATACTTTGGGGACACTTTCACTAAGTGTACTTCTGGTTTTTTTTTTATTATACTTTGGGGACACTTTCACTAAGTGTACTTCTGTTTTTTTTTTTATTATACTTTGGGGACACTTTCACTAAGTGTACTTCTGGTTTTTTTTTTATTATACTTTGGGGACACTTTCACTAAGTGTACTTCTGGTTTTTTTTTTATTATACTTTGGGGACACTTTCACTAAGTGTACTTCTGGTTTTTTTTTTATTATACTTTGGGGACACTTTCACTAAGTGTACTTCTGGTTTTTTTTTTATTATACTTTGGGGATACTTTCACTAAGTGTACTTCTGGTTTTTTTTTTTATTATACTTTGGGGACACTTTCACTAAGTGTACTTCTGGTTTTTTTTTTTATTATACTTTGGGGATACTTTCACTAAGTGTACTTCTGGTTTTTTTTTTATTATACTTTGGGGATACTTTCACTAAGTGTACTTCTGGTTTTTTTTTTTATTATACTTTGGGGACACTTTCACTAAGTGTACTTCTGGTTTTTTTTTTATTATACTTTGGGGACACTTTCACTAAGTGTACTTCTGGTTTTTTTTTTTATTATACTTTGGGGACACTTTCACTAAGTGTACTTCTGGTTTTTTTTTTATTATACTTTGGGGACACTTTCACTAAGTGTACTTCTGGTTTTTTTTTTTATTATACTTTGGGGACACTTTCACTAAGTGTACTTCTGGTTTTTTTTTTTATTATACTTTGGGGACACTTTCACTAAGTGTACTTCTGGTTTTTTTTTTATTATACTTTGGGGACACTTTCACTAAGTGTACTTCTGGTTTTTTTTTTATTATACTTTGGGGACACTTTCACTAAGTGTACTTCTGGTTTTTTTTTTATTATACTTTGGGGACACTTTCACTAAGTGTACTTCTGGTTTTTTTTTTATTATACTTTGGGGACACTTTCACTAAGTGTACTTCTGTTTTTTTTTTATTATACTTTGGGGACACTTTCACTAAGTGTACTTCTGGTTTTTTTTTTATTATACTTTGGGGACACTTTCACTAAGTGTACTTCTGGTTTTTTTTTTATTATACTTTGGGGACACTTTCACTAAGTGTACTTCTGGTTTTTTTTTTATTATACTTTGGGGACACTTTCACTAAGTGTACTTCTGGTTTTTTTTTTATTATACTTTGGGGACACTTTCACTAAGTGTACTTCTGGTTTTTTTTTTATTATACTTTGGGGACACTTTCACTAAGTGTACTTCTGGTTTTTTTTTTATTATACTTTGGGGACACTTTCACTAAGTGTACTTCTGGTTTTTTTTTATTATACTTTGGGGACACTTTCACTAAGTGTACTTCTGGTTTTTTTTTATTATACTTTGGGGACACTTTCACTAAGTGTACTTCTGGTTTTTTTTTTATTATACTTTGGGGACACTTTCACTAAGTGTACTTCTGGTTTTTTTTTTATTATACTTTGGGGACACTTTCACTAAGTGTACTTCTGGTTTTTTTTTATTATACTTTGGGGACACTTTCACTAAGTGTACTTCTGGTTTTTTTTTATTATACTTTGGGGACACTTTCACTAAGTGTACTTCTGGTTTTTTTTTTATTATACTTTGGGGACACTTTCACTAAGTGTACTTCTGGTTTTTTTTTTATTATACTTTGGGGACACTTTCACTAAGTGTACTTCTGGTTTTTTTTTTATTATACTTTGGGGACACTTTCACTAAGTGTACTTCTGGTTTTTTTTTATTATACTTTGGGGACACTTTCACTAAGTGTACTTCTGGTTTTTTTTTTATTATACTTTGGGGACACTTTCACTAAGTGTACTTCTGGTTTTTTTTTTATTATACTTTGGGGACACTTTCACTAAGTGTACTTCTGGTTTTTTTTTTATTATACTTTGGGGACACTTTCACTAAGTGTACTTCTGGTTTTTTTTTTATTATACTTTGGGGACACTTTCACTAAGTGTACTTCTGGTTTTTTTTTTTATTATACTTTGGGGACACTTTCACTAAGTGTACTTCTGGTTTTTTTTTTATTATACTTTGGGGACACTTTCACTAAGTGTACTTCTGGTTTTTTTTTTTATTATACTTTGGGGACACTTTCACTAAGTGTACTTCTGGTTTTTTTTTTTATTATACTTTGGGGACACTTTCACTAAGTGTACTTCTGGTTTTTTTTTTTATTATACTTTGGGGACACTTTCACTAAGTGTACTTCTGGTTTTTTTTTTATTATACTTTGGGGACACTTTCACTAAGTGTACTTCTGGTTTTTTTTTTATTATACTTTGGGGACACTTTCACTAAGTGTACTTCTGGTTTTTTTTTTTATTATACTTTGGGGACACTTTCACTAAGTGTACTTCTGGTTTTTTTTTTATTATACTTTGGGGACACTTTCACTAAGTGTACTTCTGGTTTTTTTTTTTATTATACTTTGGGGACACTTTCACTAAGTGTACTTCTGGTTTTTTTTTTATTATACTTTGGGGACACTTTCACTAAGTGTACTTCTGGTTTTTTTTTTATTATACTTTGGGGACACTTTCACTAAGTGTACTTCTGGTTTTTTTTTATTATACTTTGGGGACACTTTCACTAAGTGTACTTCTGGTTTTTTTTTTATTATACTTTGGGGACACTTTCACTAAGTGTACTTCTGGTTTTTTTTTTATTATACTTTGGGGACACTTTCACTAAGTGTACTTCTGTTTTTTTTTTATTATACTTTGGGGACACTTTCACTAAGTGTACTTCTGGTTTTTTTTTTTATTATACTTTGGGGACACTTTCACTAAGTGTACTTCTGGTTTTTTTTTTTATTATACTTTGGGGACACTTTCACTAAGTGTACTTCTGGTTTTTTTTTTTATTATACTTTGGGGACACTTTCACTAAGTGTACTTCTGGTTTTTTTTTTTATTATACTTTGGGGACACTTTCACTAAGTGTACTTCTGGTTTTTTTTTTTTATTATACTTTGGGGACACTTTCACTAAGTGTACTTCTGGTTTTTTTTTTTATTATACTTTGGGGACACTTTCACTAAGTGTACTTCTGGTTTTTTTTTTATTATACTTTGGGGACACTTTCACTAAGTGTACTTCTGGTTTTTTTTTTATTATACTTTGGGGACACTTTCACTAAGTGTACTTCTGGTTTTTTTTTTATTATACTTTGGGGACACTTTCACTAAGTGTACTTCTGGTTTTTTTTTTATTATACTTTGGGGACACTTTCACTAAGTGTACTTCTGGTTTTTTTTTTATTATACTTTGGGGACACTTTCACTAAGTGTACTTCTGGTTTTTTTTTTTATTATACTTTGGGGACACTTTCACTAAGTGTACTTCTGGTTTTTTTTTTATTATACTTTGGGGACACTTTCACTAAGTGTACTTCTGGTTTTTTTTTTATTATACTTTGGGGACACTTTCACTAAGTGTACTTCTGGTTTTTTTTTATTATACTTTGGGGACACTTTCACTAAGTGTACTTCTGGTTTTTTTTTTATTATACTTTGGGGACACTTTCACTAAGTGTACTTCTGGTTTTTTTTTATTATACTTTGGGGACACTTTCACTAAGTGTACTTCTGGTTTTTTTTTTATTATACTTTGGGGACACTTTCACTAAGTGTACTTCTGGTTTTTTTTTTATTATACTTTGGGGACACTTTCACTAAGTGTACTTCTGGTTTTTTTTTTATTATACTTTGGGGACACTTTCACTAAGTGTACTTCTGGTTTTTTTTTTTATTATACTTTGGGGACACTTTCACTAAGTGTACTTCTGGTTTTTTTTTTATTATACTTTGGGGACACTTTCACTAAGTGTACTTCTGGTTTTTTTTTATTATACTTTGGGGACACTTTCACTAAGTGTACTTCTGGTTTTTTTTTTTATTATACTTTGGGGACACTTTCACTAAGTGTACTTCTGGTTTTTTTTTTATTATACTTTGGGGACACTTTCACTAAGTGTACTTCTGGTTTTTTTTTTTATTATACTTTGGGGACACTTTCACTAAGTGTACTTCTGGTTTTTTTTTATTATACTTTGGGGACACTTTCACTAAGTGTACTTCTGGTTTTTTTTTTATTATACTTTGGGGACACTTTCACTAAGTGTACTTCTGGTTTTTTTTTATTATACTTTGGGGACACTTTCACTAAGTGTACTTCTGGTTTTTTTTTTTATTATACTTTGGGGACACTTTCACTAAGTGTACTTCTGGTTTTTTTTTTATTATACTTTGGGGACACTTTCACTAAGTGTACTTCTGGTTTTTTTTTTATTATACTTTGGGGACACTTTCACTAAGTGTACTTCTGGTTTTTTTTTATTATACTTTGGGGACACTTTCACTAAGTGTACTTCTGGTTTTTTTTTTATTATACTTTGGGGACACTTTCACTAAGTGTACTTCTGGTTTTTTTTTTATTATACTTTGGGGACACTTTCACTAAGTGTACTTCTGGTTTTTTTTTATTATACTTTGGGGACACTTTCACTAAGTGTACTTCTGGTTTTTTTTTTATTATACTTTGGGGACACTTTCACTAAGTGTACTTCTGGTTTTTTTTTTATTATACTTTGGGGACACTTTCACTAAGTGTACTTCTGGTTTTTTTTTTATTATACTTTGGGGACACTTTCACTAAGTGTACTTCTGGTTTTTTTTATTATACTTTGGGGACACTTTCACTAAGTGTACTTCTGGTTTTTTTTTATTATACTTTGGGGACACTTTCACTAAGTGTACTTCTGGTTTTTTTTTTATTATACTTTGGGGACACTTTCACTAAGTGTACTTCTGGTTTTTTTTTTATTATACTTTGGGGACACTTTCACTAAGTGTACTTCTGGTTTTTTTTTTTATTATACTTTGGGGACACTTTCACTAAGTGTACTTCTGGTTTTTTTTTTTATTATACTTTGGGGACACTTTCACTAAGTGTACTTCTGGTTTTTTTTTTTATTATACTTTGGGGACACTTTCACTAAGTGTACTTCTGGTTTTTTTTTTTATTATACTTTGGGGACACTTTCACTAAGTGTACTTCTGGTTTTTTTTTTATTATACTTTGGGGACACTTTCACTAAGTGTACTTCTGGTTTTTTTTTTATTATACTTTGGGGACACTTTCACTAAGTGTACTTCTGGTTTTTTTTTATTATACTTTGGGGACACTTTCACTAAGTGTACTTCTGGTTTTTTTTTTATTATACTTTGGGGACACTTTTACTAAGTGTACTTCTGGTTTTTTTTTATTATACTTTGGGGACACTTTCACTAAGTGTACTTCTGGTTTTTTTTTATTATACTTTGGGGACACTTTCACTAAGTGTACTTCTGGTTTTTTTTTTATTATACTTTGGGGACACTTTTACTAAGTGTACTTCTGGTTTTTTTTTATTATACTTTGGGGACACTTTTACTAAGTGTACTTCTGGTTTTTTTTTATTATACTTTGGGGACACTTTCACTAAGTGTACTTCTGTTTTTTTTTATTATACTTTGGGGACACTTTCACTAAGTGTACTTCTGGTTTTTTTTTATTATACTTTGGGGACACTTTCACTAAGTGTACTTCTGGTTTTTTTTTATTATACTTTGGGGACACTTTCACTAAGTGTACTTCTGGTTTTTTTTTATTATACTTTGGGGACACTTTACTAAGTGTACTTCTGGTTTTTTTTTATTATACTTTGGGGACACTTTCACTAAGTGTACTTCTGGTTTTTTTTATTATACTTTGGGGACACTTTCACTAAGTGTACTTCTGGTTTTTTTTTATTATACTTTGGGGACACTTTTACTAAGTGTACTTCTGGTTTTTTTTTATTATACTTTGGGGACACTTTCACTAAGTGTACTTCTGGTTTTTTTTTATTATACTTTGGGGACACTTTCACTAAGTGTACTTCTGGTTTTTTTTTTATTATACTTTGGGGACACTTTCACTAAGTGTACTTCTGGTTTTTTTTTATTATACTTTGGGGACACTTTCACTAAGTGTACTTCTGTTTTTTTTTTATTATACTTTGGGGACACTTTCACTAAGTGTACTTCTGGTTTTTTTTTTATTATACTTTGGGGACACTTTCACTAAGTGTACTTCTGGTTTTTTTTTATTATACTTTGGGGACACTTTCACTAAGTGTACTTCTGGTTTTTTTTTATTATACTTTGGGGACACTTTCACTAAGTGTACTTCTGGTTTTTTTTATTATACTTTGGGGACACTTTCACTAAGTGTACTTCTGGTTTTTTTTTATTATACTTTGGGGACACTTTCACTAAGTGTACTTCTGGTTTTTTTTTATTATACTTTGGGGACACTTTCACTAAGTGTACTTCTGGTTTTTTTTTATTATACTTTGGGGACACTTTCACTAAGTGTACTTCTGGTTTTTTTTTTATTATACTTTGGGGACACTTTCACTAAGTGTACTTCTGGTTTTTTTTTTATTATACTTTGGGGACACTTTCACTAAGTGTACTTCTGGTTTTTTTTTATTATACTTTGGGGACACTTTCACTAAGTGTACTTCTGGTTTTTTTTTATTATACTTTGGGGACACTTTCACTAAGTGTACTTCTGGTTTTTTTTTATTATACTTTGGGGACACTTTCACTAAGTGTACTTCTGGTTTTTTTTTTATTATACTTTGGGGACACTTTCACTAAGTGTACTTCTGGTTTTTTTTTTATTATACTTTGGGGACACTTTCACTAAGTGTACTTCTGGTTTTTTTTTATTATACTTTGGGGACACTTTCACTAAGTGTACTTCTGGTTTTTTTTTATTATACTTTGGGGACACTTTCACTAAGTGTACTTCTGGTTTTTTTTATTATACTTTGGGGACACTTTCACTAAGTGTACTTCTGGTTTTTTTTTTATTATACTTTGGGGACACTTTCACTAAGTGTACTTCTGGTTTTTTTTTATTATACTTTGGGGACACTTTCACTAAGTGTACTTCTGGTTTTTTTTTTATTATACTTTGGGGACACTTTCACTAAGTGTACTTCTGGTTTTTTTTTATTATACTTTGGGGACACTTTCACTAAGTGTACTTCTGGTTTTTTTTTTATTATACTTTGGGGACACTTTCACTAAGTGTACTTCTGGTTTTTTTTATTATACTTTGGGGACACTTTCACTAAGTGTACTTCTGGTTTTTTTTATTATACTTTGGGGACACTTTCACTAAGTGTACTTCTGGTTTTTTTTTATTATACTTTGGGGACACTTTCACTAAGTGTACTTCTGGTTTTTTTTTTATTATACTTTGGGGACACTTTCACTAAGTGTACTTCTGGTTTTTTTTTATTATACTTTGGGGACACTTTCACTAAGTGTACTTCTGGTTTTTTTTTATTATACTTTGGGGACACTTTCACTAAGTGTACTTCTGGTTTTTTTTTATTATACTTTGGGGACACTTTCACTAAGTGTACTTCTGGTTTTTTTTTTATTATACTTTGGGGACACTTTCACTAAGTGTACTTCTGGTTTTTTTTTATTATACTTTGGGGACACTTTCACTAAGTGTACTTCTGGTTTTTTTATTATACTTTGGGGACACTTTCACTAAGTGTACTTCTGTTTTTTTTTTATTATACTTTGGGGACACTTTCACTAAGTGTACTTCTGTTTTTTTTTATTATACTTTGGGGACACTTTCACTAAGTGTACTTCTGGTTTTTTTTATTATACTTTGGGGACACTTTCACTAAGTGTACTTCTGGTTTTTTTTTTATTATACTTTGGGGACACTTTCACTAAGTGTACTTCTGGTTTTTTTTTATTATACTTTGGGGACACTTTCACTAAGTGTACTTCTGGTTTTTTTTTATTATACTTTGGGGACACTTTCACTAAGTGTACTTCTGGTTTTTTTTTTTTATTATACTTTGGGGACACTTTCACTAAGTGTACTTCTGGTTTTTTTTTATTATACTTTGGGGACACTTTCACTAAGTGTACTTCTGGTTTTTTTTTTTATTATACTTTGGGGACACTTTCACTAAGTGTACTTCTGGTTTTTTTTTTTATTATACTTTGGGGACACTTTCACTAAGTGTACTTCTGGTTTTTTTTTTTATTATACTTTGGGGACACTTTCACTAAGTGTACTTCTGGTTTTTTTTTTTATTATACTTTGGGGACACTTTCACTAAGTGTACTTCTGGTTTTTTTTTTTATTATACTTTGGGGACACTTTCACTAAGTGTACTTCTGGTTTTTTTTTATTATACTTTGGGGACACTTTACTAAGTGTACTTCTGTTTTTTTTTTTATTATACTTTGGGGACACTTTCACTAAGTGTACTTCTGGTTTTTTTTTATTATACTTTGGGGACACTTTCACTAAGTGTACTTCTGGTTTTTTTTTATTATACTTTGGGGACACTTTCACTAAGTGTACTTCTGGTTTTTTTTATTATACTTTGGGGACACTTTCACTAAGTGTACTTCTGGTTTTTTTTTATTATACTTTGGGGACACTTTCACTAAGTGTACTTCTGGTTTTTTTTTATTATACTTTGGGGACACTTTCACTAAGTGTACTTCTGGTTTTTTTTTATTATACTTTGGGGACACTTTCACTAAGTGTACTTCTGGTTTTTTTTTATTATACTTTGGGGACACTTTCACTAAGTGTACTTCTGGTTTTTTTTTATTATACTTTGGGGACACTTTCACTAAGTGTACTTCTGGTTTTTTTTTATTATACTTTGGGGACACTTTCACTAAGTGTACTTCTGGTTTTTTTTTTATTATACTTTGGGGACACTTTCACTAAGTGTACTTCTGGTTTTTTTTTTATTATACTTTGGGGACACTTTCACTAAGTGTACTTCTGGTTTTTTTTTATTATACTTTGGGGACACTTTCACTAAGTGTACTTCTGGTTTTTTTTTTTATTATACTTTGGGGACACTTTCACTAAGTGTACTTCTGGTTTTTTTTTATTATACTTTGGGGACACTTTCACTAAGTGTACTTCTGGTTTTTTTTTATTATACTTTGGGGACACTTTCACTAAGTGTACTTCTGGTTTTTTTTTATTATACTTTGGGGACACTTTCACTAAGTGTACTTCTGGTTTTTTTTTATTATACTTTGGGGACACTTTCACTAAGTGTACTTCTGGTTTTTTTTTTATTATACTTTGGGGACACTTTCACTAAGTGTACTTCTGGTTTTTTTTTTATTATACTTTGGGGACACTTTCACTAAGTGTACTTCTGGTTTTTTTTTATTATACTTTGGGGACACTTTCACTAAGTGTACTTCTGGTTTTTTTTTATTATACTTTGGGGACACTTTCACTAAGTGTACTTCTGGTTTTTTTTTTATTATACTTTGGGGACACTTTCACTAAGTGTACTTCTGGTTTTTTTTTTTATTATACTTTGGGGACACTTTCACTAAGTGTACTTCTGGTTTTTTTTTTATTATACTTTGGGGACACTTTCACTAAGTGTACTTCTGGTTTTTTTTGTATTATACTTTGGGGACACTTTCACTAAGTGTACTTCTGGTTTTTTTTTTATTATACTTTGGGGACACTTTCACTAAGTGTACTTCTGGTTTTTTTTTATTATACTTTGGGGACACTTTCACTAAGTGTACTTCTGGTTTTTTTTATTATACTTTGGGGACACTTTCACTAAGTGTACTTCTGGTTTTTTTTTATTATACTTTGGGGACACTTTTACTAAGTGTACTTCTGGTTTTTTTTTATTATACTTTGGGGACACTTTCACTAAGTGTACTTCTGGTTTTTTTTATTATACTTTGGGGACACTTTCACTAAGTGTACTTCTGGTTTTTTTTATTATACTTTGGGGACACTTTCACTAAGTGTACTTCTGGTTTTTTTTTTATTATACTTTGGGGACACTTTCACTAAGTGTACTTCTGGTTTTTTTTTTTATTATACTTTGGGGACACTTTCACTAAGTGTACTTCTGGTTTTTTTTTTTTATTATACTTTGGGGACACTTTCACTAAGTGTACTTCTGGTTTTTTTTTATTATACTTTGGGGACACTTTCACTAAGTGTACTTCTGGTTTTTTTTTATTATACTTTGGGGACACTTTCACTAAGTGTACTTCTGGTTTTTTTTATTATACTTTGGGGACACTTTCACTAAGTGTACTTCTGGTTTTTTTTTATTATACTTTGGGGACACTTTTACTAAGTGTACTTCTGGTTTTTTTTTATTATACTTTGGGGACACTTTCACTAAGTGTACTTCTGGTTTTTTTTTATTATACTTTGGGGACACTTTCACTAAGTGTACTTCTGGTTTTTTTTTTATTATACTTTGGGGACACTTTTACTAAGTGTACTTCTGGTTTTTTTTTATTATACTTTGGGGACACTTTCACTAAGTGTACTTCTGTTTTTTTTTATTATACTTTGGGGACACTTTCACTAAGTGTACTTCTGGTTTTTTTTTATTATACTTTGGGGACACTTTCACTAAGTGTACTTCTGGTTTTTTTTTATTATACTTTGGGGACACTTTCACTAAGTGTACTTCTGGTTTTTTTTTATTATACTTTGGGGACACTTTCACTAAGTGTACTTCTGGTTTTTTTTTTATTATACTTTGGGGACACTTTTACTAAGTGTACTTCTGGTTTTTTTTTTATTATACTTTGGGGACACTTTCACTAAGTGTACTTCTGGTTTTTTTTATTATACTTTGGGGACACTTTCACTAAGTGTACTTCTGGTTTTTTTTTTATTATACTTTGGGGACACTTTTACTAAGTGTACTTCTGGTTTTTTTTATTATACTTTGGGGACACTTTCACTAAGTGTACTTCTGGTTTTTTTTATTATACTTTGGGGACACTTTCACTAAGTGTACTTCTGGTTTTTTTTTATTATACTTTGGGGACACTTTCACTAAGTGTACTTCTGTTTTTTTTTTTTATTATACTTTGGGGACACTTTCACTAAGTGTACTTCTGTTTTTTTTTTTTTATTATACTTTGGGGACACTTTCACTAAGTGTACTTCTGGTTTTTTTTTATTATACTTTGGGGACACTTTCACTAAGTGTACTTCTGGTTTTTTTTTATTATACTTTGGGGACACTTTCACTAAGTGTACTTCTGTTTTTTTTTATTATACTTTGGGGATACTTTCACTAAGTGTACTTCTGGTTTTTTTTTATTATACTTTGGGGACACTTTCACTAAGTGTACTTCTGGTTTTTTTTTATTATACTTTGGGGACACTTTCACTAAGTGTACTTCTGGTTTTTTTTTATTATACTTTGGGGACACTTTCACTAAGTGTACTTCTGGTTTTTTTTTTATTATACTTTGGGGACACTTTTACTAAGTGTACTTCTGGTTTTTTTTTATTATACTTTGGGGACACTTTCACTAAGTGTACTTCTGGTTTTTTTTTTATTATACTTTGGGGATACTTTCACTAAGTGTACTTCTGGTTTTTTTTTATTATACTTTGGGGACACTTTCACTAAGTGTACTTCTGGTTTTTTTTTATTATACTTTGGGGACACTTTCACTAAGTGTACTTCTGGTTTTTTTTTTATTATACTTTGGGGACACTTTTACTAAGTGTACTTCTGGTTTTTTTTTTATTATACTTTGGGGACACTTTCACTAAGTGTACTTCTGGTTTTTTTTATTATACTTTGGGGACACTTTCACTAAGTGTACTTCTGGTTTTTTTTTATTATACTTTGGGGACACTTTCACTAAGTGTACTTCTGGTTTTTTTTATTATACTTTGGGGACACTTTCACTAAGTGTACTTCTGGTTTTTTTTTTATTATACTTTGGGGACACTTTCACTAAGTGTACTTCTGTTTTTTTTTATTATACTTTGGGGACACTTTCACTAAGTGTACTTCTGTTTTTTTTTATTATACTTTGGGGACACTTTTACTAAGTGTACTTCTGGTTTTTTTTTATTATACTTTGGGGACACTTTCACTAAGTGTACTTCTGGTTTTTTTTATTATACTTTGGGGACACTTTTACTAAGTGTACTTCTGGTTTTTTTTTTATTATACTTTGGGGACACTTTCACTAAGTGTACTTCTGGTTTTTTTTATTATACTTTGGGGACACTTTCACTAAGTGTACTTCTGGTTTTTTTTTTTATTATACTTTGGGGACACTTTCACTAAGTGTACTTCTGGTTTTTTTTTTATTATACTTTGGGGACACTATAGTATATTCAAAAGGAGATTTTTGATTGTGAATCTTATAATTTTATTTATTTTGGTATTTTTTAACACAGTGGGGTTTTGTAGCATAATATCAGGGCATTCGATTATTAATATCTTAAGACGTTTTGTTATACTTTTTAGCCTTATTTCTTACGACAAGTTGATGTCTTTGATATCCTACTAAAAACAGAATTACTTTGATATAGTAACTTGTCATCGTGGAAAAATATTAATGAGCTATGACTGCTTTTGATGAATTGCCTGAATGAATAAGTTGAATACAAATTCGTAATTTATATCTTTTGGTGATATTTTTTTTTACGTTGAAGTTTGGTTGATTGGATAGAATTTACTTAGTTTTTTTTTTAAATAGATTCTGTACATACTCTAACATAAAAACGTGTCCTTAGATCAGGGGTGGACAACATTTTACATAGCTTGCGTCAATAATTTAGTAGGGAATATATAGCCTACAAGAATTATTATTATTATTATTATTATTATTTATTTATTTATTTATTTATTTTTTTATTTATTTATTTATTTATTTATTTATTTATTTATTTATTTATTTATTTATTTATTTATTTATTTATTTATTTATTTATTTATTTATTTATTTATTTATTTATTTATTTATTTATTTATTTATTTATTTATTTATTTATTTATTTATTTATTTGTTTATTTGTTTATTTGTTTATTTGTTTATTTGTTTATTTGTTTATTTGTTTGTTTATTTGTTTGTTTATTTGTTTGTTTATTTGTTTGTTTATTTGTTTGTTTATTTGTTTGTTTATTTGTTTGTTTATTTGTTTATTTGTTTATTTGTTTATTTGTTTATTTTTTTTTTTGCGAATCGTAACAAAGGACAAAGTACGTCTGGATTGGTCAGATGAAAAATTAATAGAAAAGATATGTAAATCCTTAATTACCATAGGACAGAGACAGTGAAAATGGAAACTTGATGCAGAAGTTAGTCATAGACTTCAGTGTGTGAATGGATGAATTGGAGAAAGTCATCTATGGGGCAGAGACTGGGCCAATGAAGAAAGAGTAAAAAATAAAAGAAAAAATAAAATAGCTGAGATGAGAATGCTGAGGTAGATGTGTAGTTTTCAAAGAAAGCTCAGGGAAGAAGACTGAAATGGTTTGGTCATGTCATGAGGAGAGAAGATGAACACGTATGTAAGAAGGTTATGAACATAGCGTTGGAGGGCAGAAGAAGGACATGAAGGTAAAGGGTCTAAGGCCCTGTCCACACTACCGGGCAGTCCCCGACGGGCAAACAGTGATACCAGGCCACAATAGTTAGTGAAAATTAAGGTTGATGACGTCACAAGCGGGAAAATTAAAGGCAGTGATCTGGCAACACTGTATGATGCCAGATCCCTGTCTGTGGTTTTCCCGCTTCTGACGTCATTAACCCTCATTCTTACGAACTATTGTGGTCTGGTATCACTGTTTGCCCGTCGGGGACTGCCTGGTAGTGTGGACAGGGCCTAAGAGAACAAGATTTACAGGAAAGACTAAGATGAGACGGTTGACTAGAAACAGCGACCCCGTATAGAAATGGGAAAAGCTGAAGATAAAGAAGAAGAAAAAGAGGAGAAAAACTTGGATAAATTATAGACAAAATAAGTGTATTAGATAAAGCTTCCTTTCCCTGTGTTCGAGAAACCCAATTTATACTATATTTACAACAAAGAAGGCAGAGATCATAGTCCAAAATCTCTTGAATCGGAAACTTGAGAAGACTTGCTTCGTTTTTTCTTTTCCGGCTTATGGCTTGAATTCAGAGATCCAGTAGCTCTCTCATCGTCGTACGCCTTGTTCACAATTGGTGGCCCTTATTCGGTCCATCGAGTGCCCGGGCCTTTATTATTGTGTGACCTGAGAGTGTTGCCGTATATCCTTAATTAACAGATCTGTCAGTATAGGGCCTTTATCACAAACGTCTTGTTTCTGAGGTGGCATGGCCTCATACTTATGTATATACTTCGAGTATTTATTTATATATATATATATATATATATATATATATATATATATATATATATATATATATATTATGTATACATTTGTATGTATATATACACACATACCCACACACACACACACATATATATATATATATATATATATATATATATATATATATAGTATGTATGTATGTATATATTTACACACATACATATATATATATATGTGTGTGTGTGTGTATATATATATACAGTATATATATGTGTATATATATAAATTATATATATACATATATATATATATAAATACTGTATATATATATACATATATATATATATATATATATATACATATATATATATATACATATATATATATATATATATATATATATATATATATATCTTATTCCAACATGGAAATTGTTTTTGGAGTCGATGTAATGCACCAGAGTTTCATCTCTAATCAATCGAAGCTCTTCATCTGAACGTTTATCCAGAACATCGTGACACACGAGTTAATTCTACAAAGATGGACTTATGCCACTAATATAAAGAATTACACTTCCTGACAGGCTGAGCTCTATTATATTGCTTTTCCTTTTCTTTCCTTAAGTCCGTTCGTATGAAAAGCGAATGAAGCCGGGTGCAATATCAGTGAGTCGTGTCTGTTAATATCAGTGAGTCGTGTCTGTTAATGGAGTGTCTGGTAAAATTCTTAAGTCATCAAGACAGTCATTGCTTTGCCTCTTTTTGTGGCTGAAGAAAATATTGTTTTCTAACACGGTGTCACACACAGAGAGAGAGAGAGAGAGAGAGAGAGAGAGAGAGAGAGAGAGAGAGAGATTTTGATTGCAGAAGTTATACAAGAAATGGTATATAGTTTATTTGAGCATTCTTAACAGGATTGGATAAGTTTTCTTACCCACCCGACTTTTTCCGCTCTGGAATAGGTAGGAAGTATCACCGAATGTGCTCTACCTCTGAGCTAAAAGAAGGGCAACTAGTTGTATATACCAGTTGTTTCATTAGAATTTTATGAAAATTACTACCTTTTCATACATTTTGGGATATAATACATGTCTGTTCATATACCAAAAATCTATGAAATTCAGTATCTATTTATCTATCTCTATCTATCTATCTATCTATATATATATATATATATATATATATATATATATATATATATATATATATATACACAGCATATATTCTGGTTGTATGTATCTATTAACATAGAAAAACTCCTGAACATAAGGTAATATCAACAGAAACAAAATAAAAGCCTTTTCGACATATATCCCTTAATCGTTAGTCGTACTCTGTCCACTAAAACACGCGTACACACCCAACTGAAAATACAATTATACACATGAGCATGTGCACACTTCCATACTTATTGAGAGTACACCTTGATGGTCCAGAGCCTTTTACATTCATAAAAAGGCCGCAGCAGCCATTGATGCTTACGCACTAACTCCAGATCTGAGGAGTTCAGACTCTCAAAGGAGACGTTGTAATTTGACTGGTATTTATTCCCACAAATGTAAAGATTCTGGTTTTCAGACATTTTCCTATTGGTGTTAGATCCGAAATGTATGTAAGGGCATTTGTGATCACAAACTAGGATCGCTTTTATTATTATTATTATTATTATCATTATCATTATCATCGTTATTGTTATTGTCATTATTATTGTCATTATTATTATCATTATTATTATCATTATCATTGTTATTATTATTATTATTATTGTTATTATTATTATTATTATTATTGTTATTATTATTATTATTATTATTGTTATTATTATTATTATTATTATTATTATTATTATTATTATTACTGTTGTTGTTGTTGGTGCTGATGTTTTTATGTGAAATATAATTAATGAACAATGGCGTGCATAGCTGTGGCGATTAATAAAAAAAAAAAAAACACACTCCAAGCTTTTGGTAGTTATCTTTTTAGTAATTTTTATTTTTATAATAAGTTCGGTCAAGTTTTGATGGCGTTCCATCCAAAATTTGTAAAGGAAATGAAGATTGGTGTGAGGAGGACAAATGAAAGAATCGTGTTAATTAATGGTGCAACTCTTTGCAATGAGAGGAAGAAATATGTCGATGCACATATTTTCTGTGCCTGCGGTTGGTGACTCTAAACAATTAAGACAGACTGAGATGAGTCACGTCATACATTCTGTAAGAAATGTCCATTAGAAACACGCCTTGGATCTACACACACTGCCTTTCTGGGTGTTGCCCTTTTCACTGCCTTATCAACCATTGTTTCCTCATAACCGTACCCCCTAATATACTGCGCTCCTTCATTTTACACAGGAAATCATTAAATATTCCAAGGAACCCTCCCCGAATCGCCTTTATACACACACACATATATATTTATATATATTATATATATATATATATATATATATATGTATATATATATATATATATATGTATGTATGTGTGTATATATATGTGTGTATATATATATATATATATATATATATATATATATATATATATATATGTATGTGTGTGTATATATATATATATATATATATATATATATATATATATATATATATGTATGTGTGTGTATATATATATGTGTATATATATATATATATATATATATATATATATATATATATACATAGCCTATATATGTATATATATATATATATATATATATATATATATATACATATAAATATATACACATATATATGTATGTTTGTATGTATGTATATGTGTGTTCGGTATATATTTGTAAGTGGATTTCAATATGCCCTAAATTAAATGCTTTAAAACTGTACAATTAAATCACACTCACGACAGTTAAGATTTAATCTTAAACGCGCCAGGACCCTTTGTGCTTTATCATACACATTAGTTCATTTATTGCAAGACATTTGTCGACCTAATAATTCGCCTCGCTCCTTTTTTGTTCTGATGGGGATATGGACGTCAAGAAAAATTTGATAAGGTTTTTTTATGATGTGCGATTGTACATAAAGGAATGGCGCTGTCTTTGACTAAGCTGCCAACAGTTTTTGAATAATTGCTAAAAACTAACTATTTAAAGTTTCATTGATTAATAATCTTAAAATATGTTTTTTTTTTTCAGAATTTATTAATGATCTATTCAATAATACTCTTAGACTTTGTTTTCAAAACGCCGAAAAATTATTTCTCTCTCTCTCTCTCTCTCTCTCTCTCTCTCTCTCTCTCTCTCTCTCTCTCTCTCTCTCTCTCTCTCTCTCTCTCTCTCTCGATGACTTAAATTTGACCTTTTCCTTGACCTTGACCTTGGATTCGACTTTGACCTTTGATGTTAACAACTCTTTACATAACATCTAAAAATCTCTGCAAGTTTCATAACTTTACGATGAAAATTCTGGTCCTATCTTTGATGCCCGGAATTTGACCTTATGCTTGACCTTGACCTTGGAATCGACCTGGAATCGACCTTGACTTTTGATCTTAACATGTATTAATTGGCGTGGATTTTCATACACTCAAATATGGACCAATTTTGAAGTGTGTGTGACAACGATATCCAAACTTTTGTCTTGATTACGTGAATTGGTCAATTTGCTTGACCGTGACCTTGACCTTTGACCTTCTTGACCTTCCAGAATTTAATCATTTCCAGCTTTTTACATAACAGTTAATCCCTGCAAGTTTCATTACTATACGATTAAAATTGTGGCCAGGAAGGTGTTCACAAACAAAAACACACACAAACAGAGGGTAAAACATAGCCTCCTTCCAACTTTGTTGGCGGAGATAATTAAAAGTTTAAAGAATCCAGACGGCAAGATGTACAAGTAGAAAAAGGAAGTGAGAACAGAGGTCAAGTAGGAAATGGAAGAAAGTGATGCAAGGGGCCGAAGGTACAGCTAATCATTGGCCAATACGAATTTTACTCTTAATGACATACTAAATGACATACCAAAATTAAACCAATGTTCTTTAGTCTGGGGTAGTGCCATAGCCTCTGTACCATGGTCTTCCACTGTCTTTGGTTAGAGTTCTCTTGCTTGAGGGTACACGCAGGCACACTATTCTATCTTATTTCTATTCCTCTTGCTTTGTTAAGTTTTTCATGGTTTATGTAGAAGATATTTATTTTAATGTTGTTACTCTTAAAATATTTTGTTGAAATTTCTTTTTTTCCTTTCCTCACAGGGTTATTTTCCCTGTTGGGCCCCTTGGGCTTATAGCATCCTGCTTTTCCAACTAGGGTTGTAGCTTAGCAAGTAATAATAATATCAAGTTTACATCTTCAGTGAGATTTTAACCCTGATGTGCAAGATAGAACTTAGGGTATATGCATATCAGTGTTACCTTTATTGTTCATAGATTCTTCTAGAGTTTTTATGATTGCAATTGCTTGCAAGGTAAAGAAATGCATTGCTTGATAGGATTTGGGTCTCCATTTTAGGGAGTACTGCATATATAACAGGGTCTTTGGACTGTTTATTTATATCAGAGTTTAATGTGCTGCTTATGAAGTCATGTGTTGTCTTTTAATTTGTTCAGGTGTGCAAAGGGTTTCCCTGATCAGTTCTGATAGGGAGATGTGGTCTGCCAGCACAGAGCATCATTAACTAAACTTGTTAGTTTTGCAAGTAGAGACGTTGCAAGATCAGCTTAAGTATACTGAAGTTCTTAAATATAAACTATTCTTTGTTATTGGTTCCATCAGACCGGCCCTCTCAATCGCAATTATTAAGGTCAATACTACACAATATTCATAGAAGTTTTATTCCAGCTATGACTATATAGTAGAAAGACAGTTGAATCTTTGCAACTTCAGATGTTCAAACTTGCAGCGAATGTTTTTATGTTCAACAGGCTGACACAAGTCTCTCTTTATAGTTGATATATACCAGACTTATCAGAAGATCTTATAATATATATTCATTACTCTCCATATAGTTTTCCATATTTGCTTTCCTTACTAGGCTATTTTCCCCGTTGGAACTTTTGGGCTTATAGCATCCTGCTTTTCCAACTAGAGTTGTATCTTAGTAATAATAATAACAATAATCTATAATGCAATGTTTTATGTCAAGGGAAACATGCCAGTCTGCATTAATGACTTGTTTCCAATGGTGAAGTGTTGTGCATGTCTAGTGAGCTTATAAACTCTGGGAATCAGGGTGAGACACCCAATCAGTTTTTCCTACCCAGGTGGTAACTTATCAGAACACCAGTTTAGCAACGAGACAAATCAGGCAGCAGTGTGTCATGGCTGTGAAAGCTGGCTATCAGCACACTGCCAGGACAGGCACTACAGAAAATAGGGGGAGAGATTCTCTCCTCCTCCTTCCTGGGTTGACAAGGAGGGGAGGTTTTTGTTGTGGTAGCCTATGAACTGTACAATAATAATAATAATAATAATAATAATAATAATAATAATAATAATAATAATAGCGTTGAAATTGACTTTTATGCCTGAAAATAAAACTGTTTATCTGTTTTCCCGTTCCCAGATCTGATGGAGTGAGATCGCCAACCAGCTGTTAAGTGCAAGTGCACTTTTAACTACATTACAGTTTCCACTTCCCTTCTCTCATCTTGGTGTCCAACTTATCTTGGGTTTGCTCCCTGTCGCACGTGAGTTCTGACTGGCCTCCTAGGACCCTGGCTAAAGTAAAGCTACTCACAGGTCTGGTAACTGCCTGGCCCTCGTATACACCGACTTCCCTGTCGTTATAACAAGTAAGGTTGATTTTCCTTTTGGGTCATCTGATCATGCTTTGATTTCATTAGTGGTAAAGACAGAACAACCTGTCCCTGATGTATATTTTAATGTAAGATTTATATAAAATCTCAGACTGGAATGACATATAAGTGATTTTTTTAACATAAATTTGTCACAATTGTATAGTAGTGTTGAGCCTATTTGGGCTATTTTCCCTGGAGTCCTCGAGCTTATAGCCTTCTGCTTTCCCAACTAGGATTGTAGTTTAGCAAGTAATAATAATGATAATCCAGTCAACATAATCGGTAAGCGTAGCACTTTAGATGCGTTAAGGTACAGAGTGAAGGACAAACCATGTTTTAATGATGATTGTTGACGTGGTTATTTGGAGAGACAGGAGGCCTATCATCTTTGACAGGGTAACAGATCAGATTTGACTTTGAATAACTATACTCAGGTAAGAACTGATGTTCAGAGTTTATGCTTCAACTGAAAAGGAGTACAATTTAACCAGAACACAGGAGCATAAGTGGTGGTCTACCCTTAAATCTGCACTCTTTGGTGTAGATGCAACAATTCCTCCTTTACTTAAAACAACTAGCTCAGTCACGCATTGTCCAAAGCAAAAGGTAACCCTTTTGGCTGATGTGTTTGACAGTAAACAGAGTAATGAGAAACTTGATCTTGCATTCCTGTTTTTCCGAGGCTGAACTAACTAGTGTAGCTATTTGGTCTCGTAAAATTAAAGCTCTCTTGATGGACCTTGATGCTTATGGAGGTGTAGACCCAAATGGTATTTTTCCTTTGCTTTTTATAAAGACTGTAGATTTCTTAACTCCAAAGTTAACTGTTATTTCCCACAAGTTAGTATAAGGTTCTTTTAGCACTTTGCGGTAGCTCTAGTCAAGCTGTGATTACCGCCCATTTTCCGTCGCCCCCATTTTATCTAAAGTTTTTGAATACGTCTTTTGGCAAATTGTCTAGATATGAATGCTGAGATTGATCATCTGTTCCCAAGTCTGAAATTTGGGCTTTCGGAGAGGCCTTGGAGCATGTGATGCCCTTCTTACAATCTCCAATGCTGTACAGAAATCCCTTGATTGTGATCAGAAAGTTCGTATGATTGGCATCAATTTTAGTGCTGCCTTAAACCTCGTTAATCATGAGGCACTTCTTTTCAAACTTAAACAGTTGGGAGTGGGGTGTAATTTTTTACCATTGTTATTGAATTTTTAAGTAATATATTGCAAAGAGTTGTTGTTGATGGGCACCATATTGAGTATAGGAATATATCCGGTGTTCCTCAGGGTAGTGTTCTTGGCCCATTACTTCTCGTACTCTATACACATGTGGTTTCGCCTAGAACTCAAGTTTGTTGCAAGTATAGATGATGTTGACTTTTTTTTTTTGCTTCAATATAATCTCCTGAATGTAGATCTTGGGTTACTGAATCTCTAGATGGAGAACTAGGTACAATTAGTATATGGTGCAAATTATGGGGCATGAAGTTGAACCCTAACAAAACTCTAGGTTTGATTGTAAGTAGGTCGAAGACTGTCAGCTCAACATCCAGATTTCTGCATTGATATTGTTTCATTAACTAAATACGACTCTTTAAAGTTTGGGTGTGATTCTTGTAGCAAATTTACTTTTGAGAAACATTTTCAATCTGTTTTTCAATTGAACAATTAATAGCTTATTGAGTTCTTTAAGGTTTTTGATGATCAATATCATGAAAAAGTTTTATTTCTTTCATTCTACCTTGTTTCGAATATTGTTCTCCTGTCTGGTCTTCAACTGCTGACTCTCATCTTAATTTATTGTACAGGAACTGGCGGTTTATTGAATTTCTTATTCTTGATCTAGATATTAACCTTTGGCACAGTCGTTCAGCTAGTTATTTATGCATAATGTGTAGAATTTTTCATAACTCTGACCAATCTTTGCATCCAGATCTTCCTGGGCAGTACCATGCTGCTCGTAATACAGTACTAGATAGTTAATTCTAACAGTCTTGCCTTCTCCATCAAAAAGCTCAATAATACACCGTATTCTAGAAGTTTTATTCCAGCTGTGAACCAGACTGTTGAAGGATTTTCTTAGTCAGACAGTTGAATAGGTGGAACTTGAATAGTTCATTTATGAAAGATCTATTTTAATGTTGTTACTGTTCTTAAAATATCAATTTCTTTTGTTTCTTTTCCTCACTGAGCTATTTTTCCCTATTGGAGCCCTTGGGCTTATAGTACCTTGCTTTGGCAACAAGGGTTGTATCTTAGGTAATAATAATAATAATAATAATAATAATAATAATAATAATAATAATAATAATAATAATGATAATAATAAGGATAATAATAATAATAATAAGGATAATAATAATAATAATAATAATAATAATAATAGTAGTAATAATAATTATGATTATATTAATAATAATAATAATAATAATAATAATGTGTTATATGTGCAATGTCTAAACTGTAATTCAGCTAAAAGTATAAGAACTCTAATTCATTTACTTTCTTTCAGGATTACCTGTATGATCCAAGTTTTCAAGAAGATAAGTTAACAGTACTGGAGAGATTCACTTCACAAATTACAGGTAAGGTGTTCATATGGAAATGTGACTGGTTTATTTCAGGTACTATTGACTCTTAGAATATCATAAAATACACTAACACAAACCAAATTTGTGAAATTCATTCTAATTATGCCAGTCTTCCCTCACCCAATGAGTTATCCTAAACATTTGCTTCTTTCCTTTTTAATGGCAAAAGTCCTCTGATAATTATGACTAAGCCCTTTGTCATGACAGCCATTCAGATCTTACTAAGAAATTGTGAAATATTCATTTTTTTTCATACATTGTCTCAACTTTAACTTGCCCATATGTCCATGTCTGTCATGTACAATTATACACATTGTGATTGCACCATTCACAGAAAATACGTATACATATACTTCTTTATCCATACACCAGCAAAATATACTACCCCACAACGAACTAGCAAATCTCCTAATTTCTCCTAACCTACTGTTCCATTCAGAAAGGGGAACACCATTACATGTATAAAAATGCCAACTTATTTTGGATTATCCAAAACTAACAATATTTTTGTATGTTTTATCATTCCTTGCATGGACATCATTTTCATACTTGATCTTTCACTACTCCAAACACATTGTAACCTTTCATTTGCCTATCGCATTTTCTGTTTAAAAATTATTATTTTTTTCTTTTTTTTTCAAGAATCGAAAAACTCACATACACTGGCAGGAACAACTCCAAGAACTTCATTCATATCACATATTCCTTTATATTCTCATGCCCAAACTTCTTCCATGCTGAAGTGTCCAGTCTGTACCTTATTTTTCACCATATATGCTTCTTCGAATGCATTTTTCTATGCCTTACCCCGGTTTTTATTCTTCTCACATTTATACTTCTGTCTTGAAGATCATGCACTATTGTCACTGAATAATTATATATGGTTACACACACACAGTCATAAACTCGCTAAAGTCTCACTTACTGCTCTCTCTTCTCTCAATGAATTAATAGGCAAACTTTCCTATATGATTTACCACTATTATTATACATTTATATTACTTTGTAGTCACAAATAACATAAAAAATTAACTTAATTACTGCCACTTCTATCATTTCATTTATATTCTTCCTATATGACAATCAACTCGCGTACTAACATCCTCTTTAGCTATTTAAAGCAGCTCTTCAAGGAGACAGACACTCCAAAAACAAATCATTGTTCTCTAGTTTTGAGTAGTCCCATAGCCTCTGTACCATGGACTTCCACTGTCTTGGGTTAAGAGTTCTCTTGCTTGAGGGTGCAGTTGGGCACACTATTCTATCTAATTTCCCTTCCTCTTGTTTTGTTAAAGTTTTTATAGTTTATATAGGAGATATTTATGTTAATGTTGTTACTGTTCTTAAAATATTTTCTTTTTCCTTGTTTCCTTTCCTCACTGTGGTATTTTTCCTGTTGGGTCCCCTGAGCTTATAACATCCTGCTTTTCCAACTACGGTTGTAGCTTAGCAAGTAATAATAATGATAATGATAGCAACAATAATACATTATGCATTATCAAACCTCTTTGGCATTACTGAAACAGTATCATTCTCGAATTATCTACTCAAACCATGATTATTTTTCAAACTCCAGTATTTACTCTGTTGAACACAAGCTCCTCTTCCTTGAATCATACCTCCATTAATTCCTGAGATATTCTTTCTCGTGTGGCAATTGCTTTTATATACAGTTTTACACTAACTATAATTAAACATAACCACATGTATTGAGCTCTGCAGTACACACTTTAGTTTTCTAGTTCACCCCTTTTAGCCTTACCTGCTACTCACATTGCTTTGTACATCCAGGAGGAGATGTATAAAGGTGGCTACAATTCTAAAATAATCCTGTCCTTGAAAAGAGATCCATTGACCATTATTCCAAAATAGATTAATTCTCTTATCTGTACTCCATCCTTTATACCTCAGTTCACCACATACAAAACCATTTTAATTTGCTTTTTCTTTCACAATCCTTTCTCTGACCAATCTCACTGCCATCAAAACAGGCAACCAATGACCATCTACCTGTCACACCCTCTTTTCTGTACATCATCTGTCCTTCCAACTCTCTGATTTACACTTCTATTTTTACTTGCCCAAGCATAGAAACTCATTAGCTATGGTAAGGTGTTTTTCTAGGATATGGACACTCCAAAATCAAACCATTGCTCTCTAGTCTTGGGTAGTGCCACAGCCTCTGTAACAAGGCATTTCACTGTTTTGGGTTAGAGTTCTCTTGCTTGGTAGAAGAGTCTCTTTAACTATGGTAAGGAACTTTTCTGGGAGAAGGACACTCCAAAATCAAACCATTGTTCTCTAGTCTTGGGTAGTGTCATAACCTCTGTACCGTGGTCTCCCACTGTCTTGGGTTAGAGTTCTCTTGCTTGAGGGTACAATCGGACACACACTTCTATGTTATTTCGCTTCCTCTTCTTTTGTTAAAGCTTTTATAGTTTATATAGGAAATGTTCATTTTAATGTTTCTGTTTTTAAAATATTGAATTTTTCCTTTTTTACTTTCCACTCAGGGATATTTTCCCTGTTTGAGCTCCTGGGCATGCTGCTTTTTCAACTATGGTTGTAGCTTAGCAAGTAGTAATAACTTTTTTTCTTCCGAGGACCTTGGTTGACACATGCGTGTTAGTATCCTATCTCCTCTAATGTCAGGGTCTGGACAATCCTTTTTTTTTTAATTCTGCTGCTTCTCTCTCTCTCTCTCTCTCTCTCTCTCTCTCTCTCTCTCTCTCTCTCTCTCTCTCTCTCTCTCTCTCTCTCCATATTACCAGGGGAGCAAGAGGGCGTTGAATGGATAACTTGTGCTGTCTTACTATCTGCTTTCATTTTATTTCAACTATAATCAATTGAGCATCCTACCAATAACTTTACTCCCTCAAAAGTATTTATTTTATGGGACAACTATTCTACAGTAATACTCTGGCTGTCATCTCTATATACGTAAGCTATTTGGATATTTTCTCTCTTCAATTACATCTCCTTACCTCCCTCAACAGCAAATGACACAGGGCTGATAATTGATAGAAATCGGCATTTTTCTCAAATAGTTTCATTTTTTAAATCTTGTGAGATTAAAGTAACGATATCCAAATGAAATCTTTCTTGTGACCTGCGTTCCTAATTCTCACCACCTGCTTGCCTTAGTCCTTTGTCCCTTCTCATTTCTACATTATTATTATTATTATTATTATTATTATTATTATTATTAATTGCTAAGCTACAACCCTAGTTGGAAAAGCAGCATGCTATAACCCCAGGGGCTCCAACAGGGAAAGTAGCCCAGTGAGGAAAGGAAACAAGGGACAATAAAATCTTTCAAGAACAGTAACAACAATAAAATAAATATTTCTTATATAAAGTATAAAAGATTTAACCAAACAAAACAAGAGAAAGAGAAATTAGATAGAATATAGTGCCCGAGTGTATCCTCAAGTAAGAGGAACTTGACCCAATATATGGTCTTTCAGACTTTATTTTTTCTTTGCAAACACTCAACCAGTCCTTGTAAATTATTATCTGAACTCTCTCTCCTACTTCAAATATTAGACATTGAAACACTTACTCTCATTTATTCACGTGTATTCACATTATGTTCAATGTCCACTTCCTTTCTCCCTAAAGTGAAATATGTCTGTCCAGTTCTTTGACCACTTGACACATTCTCTAGCTAAGGTAGCCCCAGGAAATCTCTGCACCAGTACCTATCAAGAAATTATTTTACAATCTATTTGTTACTCGTGCAGTAATTCTGCCATCTCTTTCTTGCAATGCTTATAGGAATAAATCCATTTTTTACCATCCAGACGTACTTCACATCACCTTTTTCTTCATGTGTAGTATCTCACACTTGCAGCCTATCTCAATATTGGTACTATGGAAATTATTATTATTATTATTATTATTATTATTATTATTATTATTATTATTATTATTATTAATTGCTAAGCTACAACCCTAGTTGGAAAAGCAGGATGCTATTAACCCTTGTGGGCCCAACAGAGAAAATAGCTCAGTGAGGAAAGGAAACAAGGGACAATAAAATCTTTCAAGAACAGTAACAAACATTAAAAGAAATATTTTCTATATAAACTATAAAAAATAACAAAACAAGAGGAAAAGAAATTAGATAGTGTGCCAGAGTATACCCTCAAGCAAGAGAACTCTTTTGAGATAAAAGGTAATTAACCCAGTTCTTGATAAACTTCTAGTATTTTTCTCGTACTTTCGAAACACCTACCATTGTCTTCACTCTAAATATGTATGAGGGAGTCTGTCCATCTAATTGCTCGACATGCTAATTTAATAAGTATCTTAACTCATTATCAGGTCTGCCTTTTGTTTTGGCATTACTTTCAAAATATAGGGGCCTTTATCAAGCACTATATACTCTATCCAGCGTTGTTAATTAAAAGGTATATAACTCATACAGAAATATTTTTTTATGCTCTTGCAAATTGACATATTACTAATGCTACCTCTCTACTAAATTTCAGTGTTACCTATGTCTCTATGGTACACTAAACCACATAATTAACAAATACTGTATCTCTCTCTCATGTGATATTATATAAGACCTTACATTGTCTCCTTTCATTTTAGAATCAACATGATATTTATCTATGTTACTTGATACTTTTCTCTTTTTCTAAATTGCATTCCAAATTCAGTAAAAAAAAAAAATTTATTTCCTTATATTTCCACAATCATATTATACACTTTCTCATTCACTGTTTCCTTTAATCTCACAGAAGATTCTTGGGCTCACACAAGAATTTACAAATACTAAATGGTTGACACTTATTTCTGTCTCTCCATCCTTTCACATGAATTATTGGTTCTCCTATATATAGTCTTTTTATCAAATTCATCTGAAATAGTCTTGATGTCTGCTTTCATTTATTTAAACCTTTTAGCCATGGTAAGTAGCTCTTCTAGAAAAAGGCCACTCCAAAATCAAACCATTGTTCTCTAGTCATGGTTAGGGCTACAGCCTCTGTACTATGGTCTTTCCCTGTCTTGGGTCAGAGTTCTCTTGTTTGAGGATACAATCGGACAAACAATCCTATCTAATTTCACTTCCACTGTTTTGTTAAATTGTTATAGTTTATTTAGGAAATATCTATTTTATTGTTGTTACTGTTTTTGAAACATTTCATTTTTCCTTGTTTCCTTTCCTCACTGGGTATTTTCCCTGTTGGGGCCCCTGGGCTTATAGCATCCTGCTTTTCCAACTATGGTTGTAGCTTAGCAAGTAATAATAATAATAATAATAATAATAATAATAATAATAATAATAATAATAATAATAATAATAATAATAATAATAATAATAATAATATAATACTGTCATTTCTGGATGCCAGAAAACCTAAAATCAATCAATAGTTTCAAATATCAACTTTTGTGACCTCCCTTAACAGCACGTGACCCAGAGCCTATCACTAATAGACCTCAACATTTTCCCCCCAAATAATTCTTGCTATATCTAGCGATATACTGAAGCAAGCTTGTTAAAGTCTAGCTTCTCAATGCCTATCTATCTGTTACCTTGGCACGTTTCCCTTTTGCTTATGTTCTATGCTCTATTAATGTTATTTATGTACTTTTCCTTTTAGTTTATTATAAACAATAAATTTCCTTTACATTTCCTTAGAGCTACAAGGACTAGAATCAAATAAGCATTATACATTACAGTACCGAGTTTTATTCAATGCACTATCTACTTTCACTCATTAACCTTGCACAAATCAACTTAATACAGACAGTACGACAAAGTATATAAATAACTCCTATGGAATGCTATGCCAGACATTCTTTTCAGTCTTGCTTCATTTTCCATTCTAAACTACACTTGAATTTCCTTTGAAATATGTTTTCATACACTTCCTAGTTTAATAATCTCTCTCTCTCTCTCTCTCTCTCTCTCTCTCTCTCTCTCTCTCTCTCTCTCTCTCTCTCTCTCTCTCTCTCTCTCAGGAGAATCTGACTCCTTATTTAATTTCCTTTTCTGTCATTCCATTCTTCCACATGAATCATAACACTCTTATTCTTCACATTCTTCTGCAATTTTCCCTATGTCTGCATTCATCTCTCATGAACCAAATTCAATTTCTTATTTTCCCACCAGTGATTGATCCTTATCACCTTTACATACTGCATTCATTAACTATTTATTCACAGAGGGAGTTCTATCTCTGCCTGTTCTCTTCAATCAAGTAACTGACTTCATTTAGCTCTCTTTTTTTAAATCAATTTCTTGCAAGGAACTTAACCATTCTGACCAAAGTTACTCTTAAAACATACGTTCCTTCAGACTCAAGTTTCTCACATGACCAACATTCAATCTTTCCCTTTTCAATCACAAACATTCTGACCAAAGATACTCTTAAAACATACGTTCCTTCAGACTCAAGTTTTTCACATGACCACCATTCAACCTTTCCCTATTCAATCACCTGTTTGCAGAGTTCGATCTCCTACAAATATATTAAAACTATAATTAACCTTCCCTCCATTCTTCTCTATTCACAGCATCATCCAATTAGCGTTCTTCCTTCGTTTCATTTCCAGTCACCATCTCTGCATTTCAGGCAACTTCAACATTACTTTGTCCATTTTTGTAGTAAATAAAAATTAACACAGTTCTAGATATAACTAATAATATTCTTAAATCCTTCTGAAATATTTATCACAGACTTCACCCTAAATATAAGTACACTCTGGCACACTATTCTATCTTATTTCTCTTCCTCTTGTTTTGTTAAAGTTTTTTTATAGGTTATACGAGATATTTGTTTTAATGTTACTGTTCTTATGATATTTTTTCTTGTTTCCTTTCGTCACTGGGCTGTTTTCTGTGCTGGAGCCCTTGGGCTTATAGCTTCCTGCTAGGGTTGTAGCTTAACAAGTGATGATAATAATAATGATAATAAAGGGGTCTGTTCTTCTGTGTCTTCTCAGAGTAGGGTTCTAGTAGTTAATGATAAAGACTGCTTTCATTACATTGTTTCTAGGATATAGGGACCCTAATATATTTTTGTCTTTGAAAATACGATTACTAAATATGATATCAACGCTTTGCTAAATATCAGTATTTCCCCAGTCTGTATTGTACACTGAACCACTTAAATACATATACTGTATCTCACTTGTGATACTATGAAAGACTTTACTTTTTCCATTATAGACTGTAGTTGACATTCATATTTGCAATTTATATTTCATTGCAAATTCTGTATCTCACTTGTGATACTATACAAGACCTTAATTTTTCCATTCTAGACTGTAGTTTAACAATCATATAGAATTTTTAATTGGCAATTTATATTCCATTCCAAATGCAGTCAAATTGTTACTATTTCCAGAACCATATTTTGCACATCGTCGTTCAGTCACACCACAAACTTTTTTCACATGAATCATGGACTTTTCTATACATTCTATTCATCACATTCATGTGGAATAGGCTGGTTGTTTCGTTATTTAAAGCATAAACAATTATCTTCCTTTACTCTCTAATAAGTATAAATTTTAATCAATTATATCAATTCATTTTAATGTTGTTACTCTTCTTAAAGATTTATTTTTTCCCTGTTTCCTTTCCTCACTGGGCTATTTTCCCTGTTGGAGCCCCTGGTCTTATAGCTTTGTAGCTTAGTAATTAATAATAATAATATCTTTCATTTATGAAGTTTGTCATATCTGGATATTTTATTCCTATACTGTACAATGAATTTTTTTACTTTGCCAAACATATCATCTTTCCTAGAATATATCCTATACATAATTCAATTGATCTCCTAAAATTTCGTGTCCATATAAATAAGTAATTTACAAGTTTCATTTGGCTAATAATTATGAATTTCATTTTATATAGTTTAAGTATATGCATGTATAACTTTTCCAGCCCATTTAGCTAATTTGCATATGATTATGATACACACTTTGTAAGTTTCTTGTATATATAGATTGATAACTTATCCAGTTTCTTTGGCTAAATATTATGAATGTCACATATGCTTTCAAGTATACAGTACATGTATAACTTTTCCAGGCCACTCGGCAAATTTGCATTTTTTCGTCCATTTTGCTAATCCCTAGACAGGTGATTCTCATTTTCTATGTCATATATGCCTGACAGTATAGCTGATTCCCATTTTCTATGTTTCAAGTATATGTATAACTTTTCAGAAATGGCTGGAATCCTGGTGCTTTCAGCTGCAGATTTGGGCATACCTGGAAAGGTCTCCTCTCCCCCGGCCAGTAATGGAGGAGTCTGGAAGCAGCCCCACACCACCATTAGTGAGGGGGGACCCTGGTCGCTCATCCCTCCCTGGGACTAAAAGGTATGCAAACCTATCTTTAAAAATTCATAAACAAAATAGCTAAAGGCAACTCAAGAGGCCAAAATTGACTATTCATTGAACTCTTAAACCATTTTCTATGCTGTATCTGTGAGAAACCTTCAAATATAATAAAACCTGTGAATCAATAGTTTCTTTGATTACAAAACTTTTTTTGTGACTTGTGGTTTTGAAATGAAACTGGTTTTTACATTTTTCTTTTATTTTTCACATTGAAAAAAACTTGATGAAAAAAAGTTGAACATGGAAATACAGATTTGCCAGCAAATAAAGGCAAAAAATATGAATGTTGATAGGCAAAAAATTTAAGGTAAAAAGGATTTAGGCCAAATAGTTTTATAAATGCAGGCAACACAGAAATAGAAATTTACAGGCAAACAAATCATGACTTAAAAGACTTGAACATGAAATACAAAAAGAAGACGGGCCATTTGAAATACTGAAAAATTTAACTGCCAGAAAACCGCCCAAGCAGCAAAAAAAAAAGAAAAAAAAAAAAAAATTTGTATATATTCAAAACGTTTACGAAGAGTGTCCAGAAACTGCGTTATATAAGCCCTGGATTACCGGCTGAGGGAGGTTGTATATAGGGGGTAGGGGCGGTGCTCCTCTTGATGGCTCGCAGGACTGCCGCTCTCTCCTCTTGATGGCTCGCAGGACTGCCGCTCTCTCCTCTTGATGGCTCGCAGGACTGCCGCTCTCTCCTCTTGATGGCTCGCAGGACTGCCGCTCTCTCCTCTTGATGGCTCGCAGGACTGCCGCTCTCTCCTCTTGATGGCTCGCAGGACTGCCGCTCTCTCCTCTTGATGGCTCGCAGGACTGCCGCTCTCTCCTCTTGATGGCTCGCAGGACTGCCGCTCTCTCCTCTTGATGGCTCGCAGGACTGCCGCTCTCTCCTCTTGATGGCTCGCAGGACTGCCGCTCTCTCCTCTTGATGGCTCGCAGGACTGCCACTCTCTCCTCTTGATGGCTCACAGGACTGCCACTCTCTCCTCTTGATGGCTCACAGGACTGCCACTCTCTCCTCTTGATGGCTCACAGGACTGCCACTCTCTCCTCTTGATGGCTCACAGGACTGCCACTCTCTCCTCTTGATGGCTCACAGGACTGCCACTCTCTCCTCTTGATGGCTCACAGGACTGCCACTCTCTCCTCTTGATGGCTCACAGGACTGCCACTCTCTCCTCTTGATGGCTCACAGGACTGCCACTCTCTCCTCTTGATGGCTCACAGGACTGCCACTCTCTCCTCTTGAGGGCTCACAGGACTGCCACTCTCTCCTCTTGAGGGCTCACAGGACTGCCACTCTCTCCTCTCGATGGCTCACAGGACTGCCACTCTCTCCTCTTGATGGCTCACAGGACTGGCACGCACACTGCTATCGAAGCCCATTCCTGTGAATAATAAAATCTGAATTAGTAGTGCAGGTATATTAAGAAAATGGGTAACAGATGTTTTTACATGAAAGAATTCCTGACTGATGAAATTTTACAAGAGACTAGACAAAATATCCCTCCTTTCTCCGTTGAATTCACTGACACGTCATGATCATAGCCACGAAATGAGAAATGAAAGACTTTGATAAGAGTTTTACACCCAAGTCCAAATTGGTGATAGACTCAAGTCCGTCCATGTCACTCATTTGGACTTAAATACTAACCAATCAAGTCTTCATTTTCCTTTTCATGGCTATAATTATTTACTAAAATATATACGAAATAAAACTAAGCAAAGATTTTAACGGTAACTCTCAGACAATATACCATGATCAGTTAAATAAATTCTGAGAGCTTCGAGTCAATTTGTTCCCTAAAATAAACCCTGATCAGTTAGGAAAATTCTCAGAGCTTTTAGTCAATTATTTCCCTAAAATAAACCCTGATCGGTAAGGAAAATTCTCAGAGCTTTTAGTCAATTATTTCCCTAAAATAAACCCTGATCAGTAAGGAAAATTCTCAGAGCTTTTAGTCAATTATTTCCCTAAAATAAACCCTGATCAGTAAAGAAAATTCTCAGAGCTTTTAGTCAATTATTTCCCTAAAATAAACCCTGATCGGTAAGGAAAATTCTCAGAGCTTTTAGTCAATTATTTCCCTAAAATAAACCCTGATCAGTAAGGAAAATTCTCAGAGCTTTTAGTCAATTATTTCCCTAAAATAAACCCTGATCAGTAAAGAAAATTCTCAGAGCTTTTAGTCAATTATTTCCCTAAAATAAACCCTGATCGGTAAGGAAAATTCTCAGAGCTTTTAGTCAATTATTTCCCTAAAATAAACCCTGATCAGTAAGGAAAATTCTCAGAGCTTTTAGTCAATTATTTCCCTAAAATAAACCCTGATCAGTTAGGAAAATTCTCAGAGCTTTTAGTCAATTATTTCCCTAAAATAAACCCTGATCTGTAAAGAAAATTCTCAGAGCTTTTAGTCAATTATTTCCCTAAAATAAACCCTGATCAGTAAAGAAAATTCTCAGAGCTTTTAGTCAATTATTTCCCTAAAATAAACCCTGATCAGTAAGGAAAATTCTCAGAGCTTTTAGTCAATTATTTCCCTAAAATAAACCCTGATCAGTAAGGAAAATTCTCAGAGCTTTTAGTCAATTATTTCCCTAAAATAAACCCTGATCAGTAAGGAAAATTCTCAGAGCTTTTAGTCAATTATTTCCCTAAAATAAACCCTGATCAGTAAGGAAAATTCTCAGAGCTTTTAGTCAATTATTTCCCTAAAATAAACCCTGGTCAGTAAGGAAAATTCTGAGAGCTTCGAGTCAAACAATTATTTCCTTAAACTAGATATAAAACAATTATGAAAGAAAAAATTGAAATTGAATAAGGGACAAATCACCACATATAAAACCAACAATAAAACATATGAAGAAGGAGAATCAATGGAAGATCAACATATAAATTTTGACTTAAATGAAAGAAAAAAAATACTGGCATCAAGTAAATAAATTTAGATAAGGGACTTAGAAGAGTGTAGAGAGGAGAGAACTAAATATGGATATGAATATAGAGGTGAAATGAAAAGACATTGGACATGAAGAGAGAGGGGGAACAAAATATTGGACCTGGAGAGAGACAAATACAGACAAATATGGCAATAAACATCCTGCTTTTTGAGTGAAATTGTCAAGTTTTGAAATGGCTTCTTAAGAAAAAAACGCTTAAGAGAATGAAAAAAAACTATTTTTAATAGGAGGGATAGAACGTAAGTAAAAAAACCTATTTGAGAGAGAGAGAGAGAGAGAGAGAGAGAGAGAGAGAGAGAGATATTCCCCTTCCAAACTACTGTCAAACATTACCAATAAGTAAGTTTTTTATATTCGTAATTTCAAAAACTCAAAAGGCAACTTTTCAGACTTACTATAAAGAGCTAAGCAGTTTGAAGAGACTGCACGTTCCTATGCCCATATAGAATCATAACCTATAATGACCCTACTGTCAAAATCATATTAATGACCTTGCCCTAAAAAAATATAAAATTACCACGGCCCTCAAAATCAATATCGCATTACCCTGTTCTCAAAATTGACAGAATTCATTAGCCTTCAATCCTGATTGACTGACATTAGGGATTATTAATTCAAAATGCGCATCGCCTATAAAATTCTAATAAAAATATGAATAAACAATTGTTTCGAATCCCAACAACAATAGAAGAACAAAATTCGCATATAATCACCATCCAAAAGTCTACCAGCATTGAAATTGTGTTTTTTTAAGGTACCGGAATCGAAGACTGTGTGGAATTTTATAAACAGAACGTAAGGATTGAGAGACACAGGGTCATCCAGCGAGGCAAGTCAAAGAATATAGTTAACTTGATTAACCTTGCTTAGGAAATCAATGCATTGTTTGAGAGAGAGAGAGAGAGAGAGAGCTTTGAAGGCCAGACGTGTCTCATTAAATACCAGGTAGTAAACGCGAGAGAGAAGAAAGAGAGAGAGAGAGAGAGAGAGAGAGAGAGAGAGAGAGAGAGAGAGCCAAGGGTGACATTCAACACACACCTGCCAGATTCCAAATTTTCTTATAAAGTTAATCAACAAAGAACTTTGCTAAACACAGTCAAGTGAAGATATTTTCAGTAACCATGAGAGAGAGAGAGAGAGAGAGAGAGAGAGAGAGAGCCAAGGGTGACATTCAACACACACCTGCCAGATTCGAAATTTTCTTATAAAGTTAATCAACAAAGAACTTTGCTAAACACAGTCAAGTGAAGATATTTTCAGTAACCATGAGAGAGAGAGAGAGAGAGAGAGAGAGAGAGAGAGAGCCAAGAGTGACATTCAACACACACCTGCCAGATTCGAAATTTTCTTATAAAGTTAATCAACAAAGAACTTTGCTAAACACAGTCAAGTGAAGATATTTTCAGTAACCATGAGAGAGAGAGAGAGAGAGAGAGAGAGAGAGAGAGCCAAGGGTGACATTCAACACACACCTGCCAGATTCGAAATTTTCTTATAAAGTTAATCAACAAAGAACTTTGCTAAACACAGTCAAGTGAAGATATTTTCAGTAACCATGAGAGAGAGAGAGAGAGAGAGAGAGAGAGAGCCAAGAGTGACATTCAACACACACCTGCCAGATTCGAAATTTTCTTATAAAGTTAATCAACAAAGAACTTTGCTAAACACAGTCAAGTGAAGATATTTTCAGTAACCATGAGAGAGAGAGAGAGAGAGAGAGAGAGAGAGAGCCAAGAGTGACATTCAACACACACCTGCCAGATTCGAAATTTTCTTATAAAGTTAATCAACAAAGAACTTTGCTAAACACAGTCAAGTGAAGATATTTTCAGTAACCATGAGAGAGAGAGAGAGAGAGAGAGAGAGAGAGAGAGAGCCAAGGGTGACATTCAACACACACCTGCCAGATTCGAAATTTTCTTATAAAGTTAATCAACAAAGAACTTTGCTAAACACAGTCAAGTGAAGATATTTTCAGTAACCATGAGAGAGAGAGAGAGAGAGAGAGAGAGAGAGAGAGAGCCAAGAGTGACATTCAACACACACCTGCCAGATTCGAAATTTTCTTATAAAGTTAATCAACAAAGAACTTTGCTAAACACAGTCAAGTGAAGATATTTTCAGTAACCATGAGAGAGAGAGAGAGAGAGAGAGAGAGAGAGAGAGAGCCAAGAGTGACATTCAACACACACCTGCCAGATTCGAAATTTTCTTATAAAGTTAATCAACAAAGAACTTTGCTAAACACAGTCAAGTGAAGATATTTTCAGTAACCATGAGAGAGAGAGAGAGAGAGAGAGAGAGAGAGAGAGCCAAGAGTGACATTCAACACACACCTGCCAGATTCGAAATTTTCTTATAAAGTTAATCAACAAAGAACTTTGCTAAACACAGTCAAGTGAAGATATTTTCAGTAACCATGAGAGAGAGAGAGAGAGAGAGAGAGAGAGAGAGAGCCAAGAGTGACATTCAACACACACCTGCCAGATTCGAAATTTTCTTATAAAGTTAATCAACAAAGAACTTTGCTAAACACAGTCAAGTGAAGATATTTTCAGTAACCATGAGAGAGAGAGAGAGAGAGAGAGAGAGAGAGAGAGAGCCAAGAGTGACATTCAACACACACCTGCCAGATTCGAAATTTTCTTATAAAGTTAATCAACAAAGAACTTTGCTAAACACAGTCAAGTGAAGATATTTTCAGTAACCATGAGAGAGAGAGAGAGAGAGAGAGAGAGAGAGAGAGCCAAGAGTGACATTCAACACACACCTGCCAGATTCGAAATTTTCTTATAAAGTTAATCAACAAAGAACTTTGCTAAACACAGTCAAGTGAAGATATTTTCAGTAACCATGAGAGAGAGAGAGAGAGAGAGAGAGAGAGAGAGAGAGCCAAGAGTGACATTCAACACACACCTGCCAGATTCGAAATTTTCTTATAAAGTTAATCAACAAAGAACTTTGCTAAACACAGTCAAGTGAAGATATTTTCAGTAACCATG
>NW_027169418.1:0-17500 GCF_036898095.1 Palaemon carinicauda
GAGAGAGAGAGAGAGAGAGAGAGAGAACTGCTATCTGCAAAATACAGCTGTATTCATTTCAGCCAACTGGAATCTGTATTAGCCATCTTGTGACGAGACAAGAAGAGAGAGAGAGAGAGAGAGAGAGAGAGAGATTATATCCTGGAAATACAGCTGTATTTCCATGTCCAGATATGTCCTGGAAAACAAATCCAGCGTTTCCATATCTAAAGGAGGAGCCCATGGGGATTTCTGAGACTGAGCCCCCATCATTTACCTAAGGAAGGATACGCTTTCTCTCTCTCTCTCTCTCTCTCTCTCTCTCTCTCTCTCTCTCTCTCTCTCTATATATATATATATATATATTTATGTATGTATATATATGTACGTATATATATATACACATATATATAAATATATATAATTTGAATATTTGATTTCATATCTAATCGGAGCAGTTACAATTGAATATTCATAAATGATTTTTCTAATTTTTGTCTAATATATTAATTGAATTAACCTTTCGGAAGAGATCATACAAATTGAAAACATTACATTCTGTAATTAAGAAATAATATAGGTATTAAGAGATGCTTTTTTTATGATTTTAATTAAATAATAATAAATACAGAAGGGAAAACAGAGAAAACAAGTTGGACATTACTATACTCAATTTTTTTTATCGAGGCAGATTTGCACCGACTTGCAGCGGTGGCTTTTTAGCTCGGAAAAGTTCCCTGATCGCTGATTGGTTGGATGAGATCATTCTAACCAATCAGCGATCAGGAAACTTTTCCGAGCTAAAAGGGCACCGCTGCGAGTCGGTGCAAATCTGCCTCGCAAAAAAAAAGACTATATGCATAGTATGAGGAAGATACAGAAAAATATTGCTAACTACTTTCAAAATGCAGGCTGAACTGTGTTCATTAGTACACCCTATATAGCAATATTAAATGATATAATTTTTCTCGGTCTTCTTATTGTGTGTGTGTGTGTGTATATATATATATATATATATATTCACATATATAGGCGTATATATATGATATATATATATGTATATATATATATATATGATATATATATATATATATATATACATACACTGTTTCTAGTTCTCAATTACAAATTTTGAATTTTATGTTTTTGCGAATAAATAATTATTTGGAAATTCTGATGTGCATCGTCGACAACGTTATTTTTTCTATTGAAGTATCAGTTGAGTATATCCTTTTTTCAGTAAAAGGTTGATTCACCGTTAATAATTTCATCTACCAATTTTTTCCAGTTTCAAAGTGCTATAAAAAACCGGTTGTATTTCAGGTGTAATTGGAAGCTAATGGGTGTCTATATAACAATCATTGGATTAACTTTGTCCTTTGCATCCTGTTATGTAATTACAATAATGTTTTGTCGATCTTCCATTATTCTCTTACACTCTTCATTGAAGTTTTGATATAGTTTACATGACGTTGGCTTTGATGTTTATCGTACCCTTTTTTAGGATGTACTTTGGCTTTCCAGGATGTACTTTGGCTTTCCAGGATGTACGTTGGCTTTCCAGGATGTACTTTGGCTTTCCAGGATGTACTTTGGCTTTCCAGGATGTACTTTGGCTTTCCAGGATGTACTTTGGCTTTCCAGGATGTACTTTGGCTTTCCAGGATGTACTTTGGCTTTCCAGGATGTACTTTGGCTTTCCAGGATGTACTTTGGCTTTCCAGGATGTACGTTGGCTTTCCAGGATGTTCTTTGGCTTTCCAGGATGTAGTTTGGCTTTCCAGGATGTACTTTGGCTTTCCAGGGTGTACGTTGGCTTTCCAGGATGTACGTTGGCTTTCCAGGATGTACATTGGCTTTCCAGGATGTACTTTGGCTTTTCAGGGTGTACGTTGGCTTTCCAGGATGTACATTGGCTTTCCAGGATGTACTTTGGCTTTCCAGGATGTAGTTTGGCTTTCCAGGATGTACTTTGGCTTTCCAGGGTGTACGTTGGCTTTCCAGGATGTACGTTGGCTTTCCAGGATGTACTTTGGCTTTACATGATGTACTTTGGCTTTCCAGGAAGTACTTTGGCTTTCCAGGAAGTACTTTGGCTTTCCAGGAAGTACTTTGGCTTTCCAGGATGTACTTTGGCTTTCCAGGATATACTTTGGCTTTCCAGGAAGTACTTTGGCTTTTCAGGATGTACTTTGGCTTTAAAGGATGTACTTTGGCTTTCCAGGAAGTACTTTGGCTTTCCAGGAAGTACTTTGGCTTTCCAGGATGTACTTTGGCTTTCCAGGGTGTACTTTGGCTTTCCAGGATTCAAAACTGGAGCGAATGTTACTTTCCATATTATGATGATGATGCTGATTATTATTAATAAAATTTATCTTTTTTGAAGGGTATTAAAAATCCACAATTATATACATTATATATTAAAAAAATGCCGAAGCCTTCGCTCTCTTTCCAAAGTGCCTCTTCAGATATATAATATACAACGTATATATTTATTCTAATATTGTTACTGTTCTTAAAATATTTTATTTTTCCTTGATTCCTTTCCTCATTGGGCTATTTTCCGTGTGGGGGCCCCTGGCTTGTAGCATCCTGCTTTTCCAACTAGCATTGTAGCTTAGCATGTAATAATAATAATGATAATAATGATAATAATATAACTGGGTTTTTGATAACCAAGATTATTAGCTATGGCATGGTGTTTTACTCAAGTTATTATTATTATTATTATTATTATTATTATTATTATTATTATTATTTCTATTAATATTATTATTATTATTATTATTATTTTCTTTCCTCGAGACACTAAGAGTAAAAGCCATTCAAATACCCATTCGATTTAGAATATACAATTTCAGTTAATGCTTTCATGGTCCCATCCACTATCCATAACACACACTCCCCCCCCCCCCCCTCCTTCCCTTCCATCCCATCCTTCTCTCCATGACCTTCGAGATTGAAATCTATTGGCAGGAATGAAGAGTGACAACAGGATGAAGGATTTCATCAAGGATTAATTTCATGGGAGGATTTGGGCTCACTTCATCAGCTTCTCCAAATTAATTCTTATCAGATTAGATGAAATTGATAAGAGGGGGTTTGCCTAACTGATTGTCCCTGAGAGAGAGAGAGAGAGAGAGAGAGAGAGAGAGAGAGATCACTGTTGGAAGGAAACTCCTGAATGTTAAGCCAACTCCTGAATGTTAAGGCATTTTTATTTGGGTTAGCATGGTCATATATATATATATATATATGGCAGAGGCAAGGGACAGTGACATTCCCCTATCGAGCAGGACAGTGCCATAGAGACTGACCATATATACATATGATCAACGCCCAAGCCTCCTCTCCACCCAAGCTAGGACCATGGAGGGCCAGGCAGTGGCTGCTGATGACTCAGCAGATAGACCTATAGGCTCTCCTTAAACCCCCCATCGTTAGCTCACAAGAATGGTGAGGTTGCAGTGAAACTAACGAGTTTCAGCGGGACTCGAACCCCAGTCTGGCAATCACCAAGTAAGGATTAAGATGTAGAAAGAATTATTTCATCAAACGAAAATAAATATGAAAAGGAAATGGAAAAACTAAAGAATAGTGGATTATTAAGAGATTCATTTCATTCATAGATTTAATCGAACGAAAATGAATATAAAAAGGAAATGGAAAAACTAAAGAATAGTGGATTATTAAGAAAGATTCATTTCATTCATAGTTTTCATCGAACGAAAATAAATATGAAAAGGAAATGGAAAAACTATAGAATAGTGGATTATTAAGAAAGATTCATTTCATTCATAGTTTTAATCAAACGAAAATGAATATGAAAAGAAAATGCAATAAACTAAAGAAGAATAAATTCCAAACTTTTCGAGATACATTCGATTGAAAATTCCACCGTCCGAAATAAGATTTCTCCTCCGTGACTATCAACACCTCGCTTCCATCCTCGTTTTCATCACCGTCTTCGAACTTCCTGCAATTTTCCTGAGTGCTTTTAATCCTTTAAGGATAAGGCAGGGACAATTCATGGCCTCTTCATCTCTAGGTCGCCATATGAATCCTTAAGGATGTTGGACCTGGAGGATTTCGGAGCCTTTTTTAAGTGTGAATGCGACAATTCCTATTCGATGATGAATTATCTTTTTTAGATTATTATTATTATTTTTTTTTTTTGGTCAACCTTTCTTTTACTTTTCTTTTATTTTTGATTAACTTTCTTTTGCTTTTAGTCAACCTTTCGATTACTTTTGGTCAACCTTTCTTTTACTTTTCTTTTACTTTTTTTTTACTTTTAGTCATCCTTTCTTTTACTTTTGACAACCTTTCTTTTCCTTTTGGTCATCCTTTCTTTTACTTTTGGTTAACCTTTCTTTTACTTTTGGTCATCCTTTCTTTTACTTTTGGTCATCCTTTCTTTACTTTTGGTCATCCTTTCTTTTACTTTTGGTTACCCTTTCTTTTTACTTTTGGTTAACCTTTCTTTTACTTTTGGTTAACCTTTCTTTTACTTTTAGTCAGCTTTTCTTTTACTTTTGGTTAACCTTTCTTTTACTTTTGGTCATCCTTTTACTTAGAAGGACCAAATTAAAGGCAGTCAATGTAGTCAATAACGTTGCAATCACATAAACCAGGTTTTTATCATCATTGTCATTTAGCTAAAGATGGGAGTGTTTGAGTGAGCCTTTTGGTCTATCTGCTGAGTCATCAGTAGCTATTGCCTGGGTTCGAGTCCCGCTCAAACTTGTTAGTTTCTTTGGGCGCTGTAACCCCACCATCCTTGTGAGGTAAAGAAAGGGGGGGTGTCGTTTGGAGGAGCCTTTAGGTCTATCTGCCTAGTCAACAGTAGCCATTGCCTTGGTTCGAATCCCGCTCAAGCTCGTTAGTTCCTTTGGTCGCTGTAACCTCACCATCCTTGTGAGCTAAAGATTGGGGGTTTGAGTGAGCCTTTAGTTCTATCTGCTGAGTCATCAGTAGCCATTGCCTGGGTTCGAGTCCCGTTCAAACTCATTAGTGTTTTGGTCGCTGTAACCTCACCATCTTTGTGAGCTAAAGAGGGTTTGGCGGAGTCTTTAGGTCTTATCTGCTGAGTCATCAGTAGCCATTGCCTGGGTTCGAGTCCCGCTCAAACTCGTTAAATTCTTTTGTCGCTGCAACCTCACCACCCTTGTGAGCTAAAAAGGGGGGGGGGGGAGCCTTTAGGTCTATCCGCTGAGTCATCAGTAGCCATTGCCTGGGTTCGAGTCCCGCTCAAACTCGTTAGTTTCTTTGGTCGCTGCAACCTCACCACCCTTGTGAGCTAAAAATAGGGGGTTTTGGGGAATCCTTTAGGTCTATCTTCTGAGTCATCAGTAGCCACTGTCTGGCCCTCCCCGGTCCTAGCTTGGGTGGAGAGGAGGCTGGGGCACTGATCATAATGTATATGGTCAGTCTCTAGGGCATTGTCCTGCTCGATAGGGCAATGTCACTGCCCCTTGCCCCTGCCATTCACGAGGGACCTTCAAACATTTATTTCCATTACTATCACCACCTGCTTCCATCACTACCTGCCTTTAATCTTGTTGAGTGCTTTCAATCTTCCAAGGATTAGGGACACTTCTCAATTACCTTTACGTAGGAGTTCATCCTCCGAATTGGATTACGTTGGGCGGTTTCTGTCCCGAATCGGTGAAGGAATTTCTTCTTTCATGGATAGCGCACACACACACATACACACACACATACATATATATATATATATATATATATGTATATATATATATATATATATTTGTTTTAATGTTGTTACTATTCTAAAAATATTTAATTTTTCCTTGTTTCCTTTCGTCTCTGAGCTATTTCCCCTGTTGGGGCCCCCTGGGCTTATACCATCCTGCATTTCCTACTAGGGTTGTAGCTTAGCAGTTGATAATATATATATATATATATATATATATGTATATATATATATATATATATATGTGTGTGTATGTGTGTGTGTGCTCTCGTTTGTGCGTGAGATCTAATTTTCCCCACATCCTTTTCATTCCTACCGAGGTATCCTATGTGATGATCATAAGGATTTACCGTCGCTTAGATCTCGTACGCCTGGCTGAAGGCGTTTCAATGCCTCCATATGAATCACACGTCTGGCAGCACGGCACTCGCTCAAACCTCGTACGGCTGGCACACCTGAAACCTTGCGGAAAGCTGATAAAATCATTGAGACTTTCCTCTACTCTCGTGGTTTTTCTTATCTGATTGGTTCTTGTAAGAAGTGACACTTCGTTAATTATCCCTGTCGGTCGCCACATAAATAGTCTCTTGATGAAAGAACTTGGACTTCGGGATATAAGAGAGATGAGTGTGAAGGTGCGCTGGAGAGTAATACTAAATTGGGGACATATATGCCCTTAGTATTATATTCTGGTGGCAGTGCCAAATTTATTATATTATCTGCTTGTATCTAAAAGTTTCTATGGGAATGGAGAGTTTAAATGGAAATTAACGAATCCATAGAATTCCACTCTCTCTCTCTCTCTCTCTCTCTCTCTCTCTCTCTCTCTCTATATATATATATATATATATATGATCGGCCTTTAAACCTTTAAACCTTAAGACAGAGAGAGGGATCCAATGTAGTACCGTCTGCACAGTGAAAGAACCCAGTGACTCTCTAGAGGTAGTATCTCAACGGGTGGATGGTGCCTTCTGATGAGACGTCTTTGTAGACAATTATTCTTTTGATTCAGTAGCTTTTCAGAATGTGAATGTGATAGTGAATGTCTTCTTGTTATTTGAGGAGAAAGTGCTGAGTTGGCAAAAAATAAGTTTTAATTCTAAAGATGGCGATGGTAGTAATTGTGTTTAATAAACTCATTAAAAAGAAGTTTCAAATCGTTCCACGTAAGTCTGTGGTATTAAACCAAAGAATCTCTCTCTCTCTCTCTCTCTCTCTCTCTCTCTCTCTCCACAGCTAAGTCCGAGAGATTAAACCAAAGAAGTCTCTGGAACATTTAGTGAAAACCACTCTCTCTCTCTCTCTCTCTCTCTCTCTCTCTCCACAGCTAAGTCCAAGAGATTAAACCAAAGAAGTCTCTGGAATATTTAGTGAAAACCTCTCTCTCTCTCTCTCTCTCTCTCTCTCTCTCTCCAAAACTCATTGAATTTCGAGCGTAATAAATTGAGTTTTTTTTTTTTTTTTTTTTTCAGAAGTTATTTGGAGAGAAGATATCAGGAAGGGTTCGAATTTTCCTTTTGGGCCAGAATATGACTGATGAGTTTCACAGAAAAAAAAATCGGGAAAATAGTCTGATGTTTTTAGTGTGGCGAGATAAAAGACCAGAGGATTTACACTTCTCAATCAAAGATGGAATCCATGTAACGCTCGCACACACAAATATATATATATATATATATATATATATTCTACGCCTATTGACGAAAAGGTCCTCATTTAGATTTTACCAGTCGTCTCTATCTTGAACTTTTAAGTCAATACTTCTCCATTCATCATCTCCTACTTCACATTTCATAAGCCTCAGCCATGTAGGCCTGGATCTTCCAACTCTTCTGGTGCCTTCTGGAGCCCAATTGAAAGTTTGGTGAAATAATCTCTCTTGGGGAGTGCGAAGAGAATGCCCAAACCATCTTCATGTACCCCTCACCATGATTTCATACACGTATGGCACTTGAGTAATCTCACATAGTTTAATTTCGAATTCTGTCCTACTAATTAATTCTCAATATTCTTCTGAGGACTTTGTTCTGAAATCTACTAAATCTATTGGAGATTGTTTCATTATCATACCATGACTTGTGTCCATAGAGTAACACCGATCTCACTAAACTGATATATAGTGTTATTTTTATAGGTAATTTCAGGCGATTTGATTTACACATTTCCCTTAACATAGCCATTGTCTGATTCGCTTATTTCTATCTTTCACTAAACTCTAATTCTAAAGACACTTTTATTATTTTCTAAATACTTGAATGATTCTACCTCATTATTCCTTTTCTCCTTCCAATGATATTTCAATTTCCATTGCAATACTCCGTTCTCATCACCGCAGGATTTGCAATGCTTGCTTACCAGAATGCATGAAATATCACATGTGGTTGGGATGAAGATAAATAGAAGACAGACACAGATAATGAGAACGGATTTTACAATGAAAGAGGAAATATCATTGGAAGGAGAAAGGATTAATGGGGTGGAGTCATTTAAATATTTGGGAACTATGATCTCTAATATAGGGTCTTCAGAATCGGAGTTTAATGAAAGATTGAAAAAAACAAATCAGACAGTGGCGTAGACTCTGAAACGTATTGTCATGTCTAAGGATTAATTCGGTGGAATCATTTACAGATTTAGGAACTGTGACCTCTAAGACAAGGTCTTTAGAATCGGAGTTTAATGAAAGATTGAAAAAAGCAAATCAGACAATGGCGTAGACATTGAAATGTATTCTCATATCCAATAAAGTATTTTCTTATGGAAATGCAGTAAATTGTTATTTCTTATACAAAGAGAAACGGAAGCCTCCATATCACGAGTATCGAAGGGGAACTCCCGGAAGACCGTTATTGCCTGTCCAGAGAAAGAGAAGAAAACATAAAATTGGGATCCCAGAAAACTTCGGCCTCAGTACCTCAGGAAATCTTCCATAAAGCAAAGGGAGTCGATGTCAACAGGAAGAAGTGATATCGCATCGGGTGAGGTCGAGTCTCTGTTATGCCATTGAAAGGAACACAGGACTGGTTGAGGTTTGGTTATAAGGACTGGAGTAGTTGGGAGAGAAGGATTGGTTGGTGATAGGAATGGTGGAGAGGGAGAGGACTGGAAGAGGTTTGGTTATAAGGACTGGATGAGTCAGGAGAGAAGGATTGGTTGGTAGTGGGAATGGTGGAGAGGGAGAGGACTGGATGAGGTTTGGTTATAATCACTGGATTAGCTGGGAGAGGAGGATTGGTTGGTAGTGGGAATGGTGGAGAGGGAGAGGACTGGATGAGGTTTGGTTATAAGGACTGGATGAGTTGGGAGAGAAGGATTGGTTGGTAGTGGGAATGGTGGAGAGGGAGAGGACTGGATGAGGTTTGGTTATAAGGACTGGATGAGTTGGGAGAGAAGGATTGGTTGGTAGTAGGAATGGTGGAGAGGGAGAGGACTGGTTGAGGTTTGGTTATAATCACTGGATTAGCTGGGAGAGGAGGATTGGTTGGTAGTAGGAATGGTGGAGAGGGAAAGGACTGGTTGAGGTTTGGTTATAAGGACTGGAGTAGTTGGGAGAGAAGGATTGGTTGGTAGTAGGAATGGTGGAGAGGGAGAGGACTGGTTGAGGTTTGGTTATAATCACTGGATTAGCTGGGAGAGGAGGATTGGTTGGTAGTAGGAATGGTGGAGAGGGAAAGGACTGGTTGAGGTTTGGTTATAAGGACTGGAGTAGTTGGGAGAGAAGGATTGGTTGGTAGTAGGAATGGTGGAGAGGGAGAGGACTGGTTGAGGTTTGGTTATAATCACTGGATTAGCTGGGAGAGGAGGATTGGTTGGTAGTAGGAATGGTGGAGAGGGAAAGGACTGGTTGAGGTTTGGTTATAAGGACTGGAGTAGTTGGGAGAGAAGGATTGGTTGGTAGTAGGAATGGTGGAGAGGGAGAGGACTGGATGAGGTTTGGTTATAATGACTGGAGTAGTTGGGAGAGAAGGATTGGTTGGTAGTGGGAATGGTGGAGAGGGAGAGGACTGGATGAGGTTTGGTTATAAGGACTGGAGTAGTTGGGAGAGAAGGATTGGTTGGTGATAGGAATGGAGAAGGAGAGGACTGGATGAGGTTTGGTTATAAAGACTGGGTGAGTCTGGAGAGAAGGATTGGTGGGTGATAGGAATGGAGGAGAGGGAGAGGACTGGATGAGGTTTGGTTATAATGACTGGAGGAGTCTGGAGAGAAGGATTGGTTGGTGATAGGAATGGTGGAGAGGGAGAGGACTGGATGAGGTTTGGTAATAAAGACTGGATGAGTCTGGAGAGAAGGATTGGTTGGTGATAGGAATGGAGGAGAAGGAGAGGACTGGATGAGGTTTGGTTATAAGGACTGGATGAGTCTGGAGAGAAGGATTGGTTGGTGATAGGAATGGAGGAGAAGGAGAGGACTGGATGAGGTTTGTTTATAATGACTGGATTAGCTGGGAGAGAAGGCTTGGTTGGTAGTGGGAATGGTGGAGAGGGAGAGGACTGGATGAGGTTTGGTTATAATCACTGGATTAGCTGGGAGAGAAGGATTGGTTGGTAGTGGGAATGGTGGAGAGGGAGAGGACTGGATGAGGTTTGGTTATAAGGACTGGATGAGTTGGGAGAGAAGGATTGGTTGGTAGTGGGAATGGTGGAGAGGGAGAGGACTGGATGAGGTTTGGTTATAAGGACTGGATGAGTTGGGAGAGAAGGATTGGTTGGTAGTAGGAATGGTGGAGAGGGAGAGGACTGGTTGAGGTTTGGTTATAATCACTGGATTAGCTGGGAGAGGAGGATTGGTTGGTAGTAGGAATGGTGGAGAGGGAAAGGACTGGTTGAGGTTTGGTTATAAGGACTTGAGTAGTTGGGAGAGAAGGATTGGTTGGTAGTAGGAATGGTGGAGAGGGAGAGGACTGGTTGAGGTTTGGTTATAATCACTGGATTAGCTGGGAGAGGAGGATTGGTTGGTAGTAGGAATGGTGGAGAGGGAAAGGACTGGTTGAGGTTTGGTTATAAGGACTGGAGTAGTTGGGAGAGAAGGATTGGTTGGTAGTAGGAATGGTGGAGAGGGAGAGGACTGGATGAGGTTTGGTTATAATGACTGGAGTAGTTGGGAGAGAAGGATTGGTTGGTAGTGGGAATGGTGGAGAGGGAAAGGACTGGTTGAGGTTTGGTTATAAGGACTGGAGTAGTTGGGAGAGAAGGATTGGTTGGTAGTAGGAATGGTGGAGAGGGAAAGGACTGGTTGAGGTTTGGTTATAAGGACTTGAGTAGTTGGGAGAGAAGGATTGGTTGGTGATAGGAATGGAGAAGGAGAGGACTGGATGAGGTTTGGTTATAAAGACTGGGTGAGTCTGGAGAGAAGGATTGGTGGGTGATAGGAATGGAGGAGAGGGAGAGGACTGGATGAGGTTTGGTTATAATGACTGGAGGAGTCTGGAGAGAAGGATTGGTTGGTGATAGGAATGGTGGAGAGGGAGAGGACTGGATGAGGTTTGGTAATAAAGACTGGATGAGTCTGGAGAGAAGGATTGGTTGGTGATAGGAATGGAGGAGAAGGAGAGGACTGGATGAGGTTTGGTTATAAAGACTGGGTGAGTCTGGAGAGAAGGATTGATTGGTGATAGGAATGGAGGAGAAGGGAGGACTGGATGAGGTTTAGTTATAATGACTGGAGTAGTTGGGAGAGAAGGATTGGTTGGTAGTGGGAATGGTGGAGAGGGAGAGGACTGGATGAGGTTTGGTTTTAAGGACTGGATGAGTTGGGAGAGAATGATTGGTTGGTAGTAGGAATGGTGGAGAGGGAGAGGACTGGATGAGGTTTGGTTATAAAGACTGGATGAGTCTGGAGAGAAGGATTGGTTGGTGATAGGAATGGAGGAGAAGGAGAGGACTGGATGAGGTTTGGTTATAATGACTGGATTAGCTGGGAGAGAAGGAATGGTTGGTGATAGGAATGGAGAAGGAGAGGACTGGATGAGGTTTGGTTATAAGGACTGGATGAGTCTGGAGAGAAGGATTGGTTGGTAATAGGAATGTAGGAGAGGGAGAAGTTTTGTTTCATCATCATCTCCTCCTACGCCTATTGACGCTAAAGGCCTCGGTCAGCTTTCGCCAGTTGTCTCCAAGAACATTTAATTCAATACTCCGTTCATCATCATCTACTTCGCGTTTCATAGTCCCCATCTTTGTAAGTCTGGGTCCTCCAACTCTTCTAGTGCCTTGTGGAGCCCAGCTGAAACGTTTGGTGAACTAATCTCACTTGGGGAGTGCGAAGAGCATGCTCAAAACCATCTCCATCTACCCTTCACCATGATCACCATGATCTCATCGACATATGGCACTCGGGTAATCTCTTATAGTTACATGGAAGAATTTTTTTACACTACTCTGCAGTTTTGTGTTCATTGTTTTAATAATTTGAAGCATGATCATGAGTTCGACAGGTTGGGATAGCCTTAAGATGGAGTATTCTATATGTTTTGAATGTTTCTTTATATTAGATATCATAATTTTCCCATGAATATTTGTATGATCATAACAACAAAGAAACGAGGTGAGATTGCATTGAGTCTGTATACAGACGAGCTAATATGTCTTTCTGTGATAGAGTATTTAATATGTTTTGAATGTTTCTTTATATTAGATATAATTTTCTCACGAATATCTGTATGATCATAACAACAAGGAAACGAGGTGAGATTGCATTGAGTGATTTGGTATACAGGCGAGCGAATAATTGCACGATGTTCAGTTACTTCCCATGGCCTAGCAAAGTATATTTTCACATTCAGAAATTTTGGTTTTTTGCTCTAGTCATTGTATGCTTATATTTGCAGACCTTTCCTCGATGTCCAACAGGATTAATTCCTACTTTTTTCCCATTTGCGGTGGAGGGCCTTTTACCTCCACGACATATTATAGTAACACTTCCGATCATAGCCCTGCCAAGCCGTGTAGGCAAGGATATGCAGTAGGGCGCTTGGCTGTTATAAAAGAGCAAGACTGATGCTGGATTTTCTTCGTTTCAATTTCATTGCAAATCTTTCAAATAGATCACCGAAACAAGAGCTTCATGGGAGAAAATTCTTATGAACCAGAAAATGTTTTAAACTTTTCTCAATAGGATACTAATTTTGATTTCAACAAAATAGGGATGTATATAGCAAGTATATGTAGGTTAACTGTTTATCCATATGTTTATATATTTAGAAGAAACTTATGGAATTACAGTGCCTTGCATTCCAAGGTAACATCAAAACCTTTCCTGGACTCCCAAGCATCAAGAGCCGTTGGAATGGCAGTGCCTTGCATTCCAAGGAAGGGAGCCTCGAAACCTTTCATAGGCTTCCAAGCATCAAGATCCGTTGGAATTACAGTGCTTTGCATTCCAAGGTAACATCAAAACCTTTCATAGGCTTCCAAGCATCAAGATCCGTTGGAATTACAGTGCTTTGCATTCCAAGGTAACATCAAAACCTTTCATAGGCTTCCAAGCATCAAGATCCGTTGGAATTACAGTGCTTTGCATTCCAAGGTAACATCAAAACCTTTCATAGGCTTCCAAGCATCAAGATCCGTTGGAATTACAGTGCTTTGCATTCCAAGGTAACATCAAAACCTTTCATAGGCTTCCAAGCATCAAGATCCGTTGGAATTACAGTGCCTTGCATTCCAAGGTAACATCAAAACCTTTCATAGGCTTTCAAGCATCAAGATCCGTTGGAATTACAGTGCCTTGCATTCCAAGGTAACATGAAAACCTTTCATAGACTCCCAAGCATCAAAATCCGTTGGAATTACAGCGCTTTGCATTCCAAGGTAACATCAAAACCTTTCATAGACTTCCAAACATCAAGATTTGTGGTTTTCACAGAAACATTGTCTCACATATTTTAGTCTTAGAAATATACCAATAGTTTTACACACTGGCATCTCAACAGACCATCGTATCTGGCATTCTTAAGAATGAATAGCTTGAATAAATGCCAGGGACAGTTACAATATGGGAAGTAGTTGATGGTTTCTGATGTAATTTCTTAATTTTAACCTAAATATGTAAAAAAAAAAAATAACTTTTAAGATATTTTTAGTAGAATATCCGGATATGATTGACATCAATAAAACAGAACACGATATCATCTTTAGTATAAGTGATTTTGTAGAATGATGCATTAATATATCAACTCCTTAGATTAATAATTTTTTGAGATTTTTTTAATATATTTTCATATATGTGATTTCCCACAGCTGTTCATCTTAAACTAGCAATGATGAAATGAAGACCTCATCATAACAAGACATGGGAAAACTTATTTGCCTAATCAATGCATTGAGTTTAGAAAAGTCAGTTCTCTCTCTCTCTCTCTCTCTCTCTCTCTCTCTCTCTCTCTCTCTCTCTAAAAAAAACTTCAAATCCAATTTGTGGTAACAAAATTTAGTTCTTCATTAATTTTAAATGTCTAGATCTTTGTTTAATAATTTAGTTTTGTTTTTACTAATTTCTTGATTAAGTTAACCTTTCGCATGGGGTCATGCATTCATGAATATGTCATTCAGTAATTATCACGAAAGACTGGTATCAAGAGATACTTATTGGATTATTTTGTCAAGTCAGGGTAAAGGATAGAAATTAACACTATATTATTATTATTATTATTATTATTATTATTATTATTATTATTATTATTATTATTTGCTAAGCTCCGACCCTGGTTGGAAAAGCAGGATGCTACAGGCCCAGGGGCTCCAACAGGGAAAATAGCCCGGTGAGGAAAGGAAATAATGAAATAAACTTCAAGAAAAATTTAAGACTAACAACATTAAAATAGATCTTTCATAAATAAACCATAAAAACGTCAAAATATCAAGAGAAATACTGTAAGATAGAATAACGTGCCTGAGTGTACCCTCAAGCAAGAGAACTCAAACCCAAGACAGTGGAAGACCATGGTACAGAGGCTATGGCACTATCCAAGACTAGAGAACAATGGTTTGATTTTGGAGTGTCCTTCTCCTAGAAGAGCTGCTTACCATAGCTAAAGAGTCTCGTCCTACCCTTACCAAGAGGTAAGTGGCCACTGAACAATTACAGTACAGTTGTTAACCTCCGGAGAGAAGAAACAAACAGGAAGAAGACGGAAATGAACATGTGTTACCATTGATAAGGAGACTGACACACAGACATAGAGAGAGAGAGAGAGAGAGAGAGAGAGAGAGAGAGGTGTTATAAGATCCCGACCAATGAAAGAAGCAAATGCCAGAAGAAACCTCCACTAATTGCTAGTTCAACATTTATGGGAAAAGACCAATATGGCATTGTCTGGTTTTGCCATTTCTTGGAGTCTGTCTCTGTTCCCTTTTTAAAAGTATATTTATTATTTGTATACATATTAAACAGTAGAGTTTACTATATATATATATATATATATATATATAGTGTATATATATATTATATATATATATATATATATATGTATACATATTGTATTAAACTGGTAATTCTGACTAAAAATGTGGAGTGGAAGTATCAGAAATTAACATGATTTTTATTGCAATTAATTTCCCGAATTATATAATCAGTTTCTTGAATTAACTTTATCTCTTATTTGTTCTTATGATATTTTCTCTCTTGTATTAAATGTAATCGAGAAAGGGCCAACTCATATGGAATATAATAAGATGTAATTCTAGAATTAAGTTTATCTCGCATTTATGCGTTTTATATTTTCTCCCTTGAATTTAATGTAATCGAAAAAGGGCTAACTTTTATACGGAATATAAAATGTAAATATTTGAAAAAATAGGGGAAAATGCTTCGCCTATTTCTCTATAAATAGTGAAAACGTTAATAAGTATTTATAATCAGAAGACACATTATGGGGGGTGAGGAGTAAACGTGTAATTTGGAAGCTAATAGGAAAGTTATTTGCCTCAGGTATTATTATTATTATTATTATTATTATTATTATTATTATTATTATTATTATTATTATTATTATTATTATTAGCTAAGATACAACCTATGTTGGAAAAGCAGGATGCTATTATTATTATTATTATTATTATTATTATTATTATTAGCTAAGCTACAACCTAAGCTGGAAAAGCAGGATGCTATAAGCCCAGAGGCTCCAACAGGGAAAATAGCCCAGTGAGGAAAGGAAAAAAAGGAAAATAGAATATTTTAAGAGTAACAACGTTGAAATAAATATCTCCTATATAAACTATAAAAACTTCATCAAAACAAGAGAAGAGAGGTAAGATAGAATAGTGTGCTCGAGTGTACCCTCAAGGAAGAGAACTCTAAACCAAGGCAGTGGAAGACCATGGTACAGAGGCTATGGCGCTATACAAGACTCGAGAACAATGGTTTGATTTTGGAGTGTCCTTCTCCTAGAAGAGCTGCTTACCATAGGTAAAGAGTCTCTTCTACCCTTAAGGAAGACACGTTACGAGAAAAAGTATGTTTAAAAATGCAGAATATTTTATATTGTAATTTATATCTTTTTATTTTATCGGATAGCTTTGAATGAAGATCATGGTGTACAATAAGTACAGATAGTTAATATGTTATGGGTAAGAATAATGTGTCTGCTAATAAAATCTGGAAATTGGGGTGGAAATTGAAATCATGTGGAGTATGAAATTGAAAGAAAATCTAATTTATAAAAGCATATCGGTTTATTGAATCATATAAACGGATTGTCAAATTTCGTGTTATTTGTAACACAGGCGGAAAATGGGCTTCGCTGAGAGACTTGTTCAATTCGTTGTTATCCCACAGAAGAAGAGTCTTAATTGAGGCTCGTTAGCTTTGCCTTGAGCCTCCCTCTTCACACCTATAGTCATTTTTTTTTAGCTAGGCATATTTGCACCGACTCGCAGCGGTGCCCGTTTAGCTCGGAAAAGTTTCCTGATCGCTGATTGGTTGGACAAGATAATTCTAACCAATCGGCGATCAGGAAACTTTTCCGAGCTAAAAGGGCACTGCTGCCAGTCGGATGGAAATCTGCCTCGCTAAAAAAAAAATTACTATAGATACTCGTCTCATTTCTCACCAGAGTCTCTTTTTCCTATTCCTCGAAAAAAAACTCAACTTCGGAGGCAAATCGTTTTGAAGACATGTTTTAAAGGATTCAGCGTTATTTATAGATTTATTGACTCTTTATATTCATTGCAAAGTTTGAACATGGTTTTATTCATAAATGTACTCGGAACATCGAGAGAAAGAGAGAGAGAGAGAGAGAGAGAGAGAGAGAGAGAGAGAGTCACAAGGAGTTACAAAGATATTCGATGTCTCAGACTGTTTAGTCCATCCGTGGAGATTCCATTTGCTCTTTGGAGAGAGAGAGAGAGAGAGAGAGAGAGAGAGAGAGAGAGAGAGAGTGTTACAAGGAGTTACAAAGATTTTGGATGTGTCAGACTTTTTAGTCCATCCGTGGAGATTACATTTGCTCTTTGAGAGAGAGAGAGAGAGAGAGAGAGAGAGAGAGAGAGAGAGAGAGTTCCATTGCCAATATTCTAATTAATGGCCAGGAAATCCGAAGATTCAAAATAGTTCATCTTAGGCAGAGAGGTGGAATACTTCAACTGCAGTTGCTTTTATGCGTATATAGGCATACTCTTTTGATTATGCGAGTGTGTGTGTGTGTGTGTGTGTATGTGTGTGTGTTTCATTGAGAAAATCAATTAATAAATAAAATGAATGAATGAAGTCTTCATTCTCTGATCAATAGTATTTAGTAGTCTCGACTTACAAGTTTCAAGTTTCACTATAGTGCCTTATGTGGATGAGATGATGATGAGGGGT
>NW_027169418.1:25000-30000 GCF_036898095.1 Palaemon carinicauda
ATCTGATCAGATTAATGCATTATTATTATTAAAGATGGTAATGTCATTAACGATATCACATAGTTGGCTGAGCCTGAGAGAGAGAGAGAGAGAGAGAGAGAGAGAGAGAGAGAGAGAGAGAGAGAGATTTAGCGTTATTGGTAGACATTCAGGCTTTAGACTCCAACAGCAATTTATTTTAGTTGCAGGGAAAGTAAGACAAATTCTGCTACTATATCAAACTTCAGTCTCTCTGGTGGTTTTGTCCCCCTTTGTGACGTATTATTATTATTATTATTATTATTATTATTATTATTATTATTATTATTCTTTTTATTATTCTTATTATTATTATTATTATTACTTGCAAAACTACAACCCAAGTTGGAAAAGCAAGGGCTCCAACAGGGTAATAGTCACTCCAATCAGACCCCAATAAGAAGAGTTATAACATTCAGAAGCTTTGGTTTTATCATGCAAGGCAAAGGTTTCACCAATACCACCAACCATCCTCTTACATCTGGCATGAGTGGACAAACTCTCATTACAGAGTTTTGGAATTGGTAGGGAACTGTTTAGAGAATGGAGATCGAGCGGGAGGGAAAGAATTAGATGGAGTAAGGTGAAGCATGATAGGGAGAGAATAGGTTTGCTGGAAGAGGGTGATTTATTTTTAAGGCATTTGAAACCTGTTCATAGCAGGGATATCGAGCGGGAGGGAGAGAATTAGATGAAGATGAAGGATGATATGGAGAGGATAGGTTTGGTGGAAGTTATGGCTTATATAGAAGGCATTGGAGAGGGCGCATCAGGCAACCGACCCTTTAATGTTGGGATACCGGTAGGAAAGCAGAACAAATGAAAATTATAATGGCTTTGTATATGCTTATTTTGTCTCTTGCTATGGCAATATAACCAAAATAACCACGTGAAGATCATTTTCAAATAGAAAATAGCTCAAGTTGCCTAAAGACTTGCTATTTTTTAAATAGTCTTTTTCATGCATATAGCTGAAACATCACTAAAAACACACCTTTTTGTTGAAAGAGTTTTGTGAAACTGTTTTACTGTTTTCCTTTGTAGAAAGAACTCGATTACTTGATGAATTTCACGTTATAGAGTTTTTATAAGTTAGATAAATTCTTTTAAAAACTCACTTTTTGCGCCGAGCTGTTTGATCATGAATGCGATTACATGATATTACAGCCTTTTGCCATTTTGCAATTGGATCACATTTATTCTTTATCGTTATTAAAAATGCAAAATGCATTAACAGGAATATCACATAGAAGCTGTAGAGAGAGAGAGAGAGAGAGAGAGAGAGAGAGAGAGAGAGAGAGAGAGAGAGAGAGAGAGAGAGAGAGAGAACGTAAAAGCCCTTGAATTCACTGATGTGTTTCGAAGAACAAAAATGTGGTTGGTCGAATTACCTTTAATAGGTTCCTGTTTCCTCTTTTTTTTTATTCACTTACATTATAATTCAAGAGATTAGCAAGATATATATTTAATTATTGTACAGTTGATTCTTTATCAACTGAATTTTTATTTACTTGTAACTAAAATCAAGTCAATTAACGTATTTCGAGAGAGAGAGAGAGAGAGAGAGAGAGAGAGAGAGAGAGAGAGAGAGAGAGAGAGAGAGAGAGAGAGAGAGAGAGAGAGAGTCCCTGCCAATTTTGATCTGTACGTAGTTGGAGAAACTTGTCAATTAAAGAGCGTGATGTGAAATTAGGGCTATAGCCATCTGGCACCATGCAGAATGTTAAGCTACATTTCTGGCACCATGCAGAAAGTTTAGCTACATTTCTGGCACAATGCAGAAAGTTTAGCTACATTTCTGGCACCATGCAGAAAGTTTAGCTACATTTCTGGCACCATGCAGAAAGTTTAGCTACATTTCTGGCACCATGCAGAAAGTTTAGCTACATTTGTGGCACCTTGCAGAAAGTTTAGCTACATTTGTGGCACCTTGCAGAAAGTTTAGCTACATTTGTGGCACCATGCAGAAAGTTTAGCTACATTTCTGGCACCATGCAGAAAGTTTAGCTACATTTCAGGCACCATGCAGAAAGTTTAGCTATATTTCAGGCACCATGCAGAAAGTTTAGCTACATTTCAGGCACCATGCAGAAAGTTTAGCTACATTTCTGGCACCATGCAGAAAGTTTAGCTACATTTGTGGCACCTTGCAGAAAGTTTAGCTACATTTGTGGCACCATGCAGAAAGTTTAGCTACATTTGTGGCACCTTGCAGAAAGTTTAGCTACATTTGTGGCACCATGCAGAAAGTTTAGCTACATTTGTGGCACCTTGCAGAAAGTTTAGCTACATTTGTGGCACCTTGCAGAAAGTTTAGCTACATTTCTGGCACCATGCAGAAAGTTTAGCTACATTTCTGGCACCTTGCAGAAAGTTTAGCTACATTTCTGGCACCTTGCAGAAAGTTTAGCTACATTTCTGGCACCATGCAGAAAGTTTAGCTACATTTCTGGCACCATGCAGAAAGTTTAGCTACATTTCAGGCACCATGCAGAAAGTTTAGCTATATTTCAGGCACCATGCAGAAAGTTTAGCTAGATTTCTGGTACTCGGGCTGATCAACTACATATCTACACTCAAGAGAACAGATCTAAAACAGAGAAGCATCATCATCATCATCTCTCTCTCTCTCTCTCTCTCTCTCTCTCTCTCTCTCTCTCTCTCTCTCTCTCTCTCTCTCTCTCTCTCTCTCTCTGGTAATAGACCAGATGTATTAACAGCATTCATTTTTCTTTCATATTTGTATGCAATTTAGATCCTTACAAGTTTTTTTTATTTCTTAATTTCATTAACCTTTTGCTAAATTGCCTTTAGTAATTACCACATAATACAGGGATCACTGTATGCTAATAAGGTTATTTTCTCTCTAATTACCCAAAGAGAATGTCAATTAAAATCAATGTCAGTGTAATCCCATCAAACTTTTGAATGCATATTATTCACAGATGGAAAATTATTGCATTCGTATAATGGCCAGCAATTTGTCTTTTTGATTTTATAAGGAAGTCTTTCAAAAATAAGATATTGAATATTTATTCATGTTTTTGGATTCTAAGTGAAGAAGTGCTGTTTAGGCAGTCCTTCAAAAATAAGAGATTGAATATTTATACATGTTTTTGGATTCCAAGTGAAGAAGTGGACTGTTTAGGCAGTCCTTCAAAAATAAGAGATTGAATAGTTTTGCATGTCTTTGGATTCCAAGTGAAGAAGTGGACTGTTTAGGCAGTCCTTCAAAAATAAGAGATTGAATATTTATGCATGTCTTCGGATTCCAAGTGAAGAAGTGGACTGGTTAGGCAGTCCTTCAAAAATAAGAGATTGAATATTTTTGCATGTCTTCGGATTCCAAGTGAAGAAGTGGACTGGTTAGGCAGTCCTTCAAAAATAAGAGATTGAATATTTATGCATGTCTTTGGATTCCAATTGAAGAAGTGGACTGTTTAGGCAGTCCTTCAAAAGTAAGAGATTGAATATTTATGCATGTCTTTGGATTCCAAGCGAAGAAGTGGACTGTTTAGGCAGTCCTTCAAAAATAAGAAATTGAATATTTATGCATGTCTTCGGATTCCAAGTGAAGAAGTGGACTGTTTAGGCAGTCCTTCAAAAATAAGAGATTGAATATTTATGCATGTCTTTGGATTCCAAGTGAAGAAGTGGACTGTTTAGGCAGTCCTTCAAAAATAAGAGATTGAATATTTATGCATGTCTTCGGATTCCAAGTGAAGAAGTGGACTGTTTAGGCAGTCCTCCAAAAATAAGAGATTGAATATTTATGCATGTCTTTGGATTTCAAGCGAAGAAGTGGACTGTTTAGGCAGTCCTTCAAAAATAAGAGATTGAATATTCATGTCTTTGGATTCCAAGTAAAGAAGTGCTGTTTAGGCAGTCCTTCAAAAATAAGAGATTGAATATTTATGCATGTCTTTGGATTCCAATTGAAGAAGTGGACTGTTTAGGCAGTCCTTCAAAAATAAGAGATTGAATATTTATGCATGTCTTTGGATTCCAATTGAAGAAGTGGACTGTTTAGGCAGTCCTTCAAAAATAAGAGATTGAATATTTATGCATGTCTTTGGATTCCAAGTGAAGAAGTGGACTGTTTAGGCAGTCCTTCAAAAATAAGAGATTGAATATTTATGTCTTCGGATTCCAAGCGAAGAAGTGGACTGTTTAGGGAGTCCTTCAAAAATAAGAGATTGAATATTTATGTCTTTGGATTCCAAGCGAAGAAGTGGACTGTTTAGGCAGTCCTTCAAAAATAAGAGATTGGATATTTATGCATGTCTTCGGATTCCAAGCAAAGAAGTGGACTGTTTAGGCAGTCCTTCAAAACTAAGAGATTGAATATTTATGCATGTTTTTGGATTCTGTGAAGAAGTGGACTGTTCAGGCAGTCCTTCAAAAATAAGATATTGAATATTTATGCATGTTTTTGGATTCCAAGCGAAGAAGTGGACTGTTCAGGCAGTCCTTCAAAAATAAGATATTGAATATTTATGCATGTGTTTGGATTCCAAGCGAAGAAGTGGACTCTCAACTTATGAGTAGCGAGACCCCCTTACCCCTTACTTAGAATATTTGAGCAGCAGAGCATATTTTATCTGTGTCCTTGGAATTCCTTTGGGCCTGAAGCCGCAGTTGAGGGAGCAGCCTTCCTCCCTGTCGTCTGGTGGAATGTAAACAATTCATAATGTGAACCACACATCGAGATATGAAGTGCGGGGCGAAGCATGCAAGAGGAATGCACTTTTCCTCATAAAACAATAACATAACCTCTTTTGGATATGAATATTTCCACGATATTGGGCGTCCACGCTTAGATATCTCATTCCGGTAGGAACAAAATGTTAGTTGTTTTCTTGAAGGGGGACAGAGGTTAGGAGGGTGTGAATGCCCGGATTGGGTCAATCTGGTTAGGAAGGGGTTCAGGATTTACTTGAGGAATCGGATTGGTTGGTTGATTACTACCAGTGTTTCTTAAT
>NW_027169418.1:32500-39013 GCF_036898095.1 Palaemon carinicauda
GTTGCCTACCAATCAATTAAACGACTAGTTCCAACGCACATGGCGAGGCAACTCTCTCTCAACAAACTCTGCCCACCTACTCTTTGAAACCATAAAAACAGTAAGTCAATTTCGATAATTTTCTTGCACAATCTAACCACGTAGAAATATAAACATGACGCAATACCTCGTGTTCAAACCTCGTATGGATCATACAGCATACCTAAACGAGATTACGTAAGACTTTGTAACAAAATACGTGAAATAAAAAGTTAATTCTTAAAAATAACGTAAATTTACAAACACTGACTTGAATAAAAAATACAACCAAATGAATGACGAAAGTCTTATGTCATTTACATACCTTTACATAAACCTACATGAATGAGACCTACCTTACGAGCTGGCTATATATCTCTTTAATACATGAATAAAATACATGAATAAAATATCTACTCCATACTAGACCACCTTCGTAAGAACATACATGCATACATACATTCATATACACACACACACACACACAGTACATATCTCTTAGCATGTTCTTGCTAAGTATTCGATGACAATCTCCCTCTTTTGTCTTTCATTATAATTGACATTTGCCAGATTGTCTGGCATTCCGGTAGTCGCCAAATTTCTGGATACGTGACATTTGAGAATGGGGTCTCGAGGAAGATCTTTGAATTAATTAATCTAAAAGGATTAAGACGATTGGGGGAGACAGCGTCAGTTGATAGAGGAATTAGTGTCTTTGCCAGTGTGTGCAGATTTCTTGCTATGAGAAAGCTAGATTAAGACAGACGTTATAAAGATAGAATTGGTTTAATTTTCTTCTTACAAAGACATTCAAAACATAGAGATGTTTTAATGTTATTCCCATTATTCTTGAAGCTCGTTTCGCCGTTTGTCACAAGTATAAAAGTAATTACGGAGTAGCACCTGTTTTTCTAGGCGTATGAAAAGAAATAGGTGTCCCACTTAGCGAAAGGATCACCCCTAATTGATTTACACTGGCTGCCGATTAAAGCGAGAATTGAATTTAAACTAAGTATAGTAACCCACTAAGTTAACAAAACCGGTCGTCGAAAATACTTGAGAGAATTGCTACATTTTGCGCAGCCAACAAATCTAGTCGATACAAGAATAGTTACAGATGGTTTCAAACTATTGGAGCCTTGATATATGTCTACTTTAGGCTCCAGAGCCTTTAAATATGTGGCCCCGAGACTATATAATAAGCTCCCACGAGACATCGAATGATTGAAGACATTAAGGCTTTCAAGAGGAAACTGGAGACTTTCTTATTTCATCAGTCATACAACAGTGACGATTTAACACTAAATGAACAATATGTGATATGAAACGTTAAATTACTCTAAACGAACAAGGTAAAACGACAGTGGAGGTTCTGTAGAGAGTGGGGTTCCCTGCTGTACGCTAAGAATGACAATGCGTCAGATTGTAACTCTTAAAACTCATTTAAGAATTAATATAAAAAGAAATTATTTAATTTAGCAAATTAATTCATAAAATGCCCACTAACAAACCTTTCCTTCTTGCACCTTTAGAATCATAATAGATTTTATTCGTGAATGCATTTCATCTCTGCTTCAGTTATGACATAATTTATAGTCTTGAGGTAGAAGGCATGAATAACTGCCACTTATATGATACTGATATATATATATATATATTATATATATATATATATGTATATATATATATATATATATATATATATATATATATATATATATATACACATATATATATATACGTATGCATATATATATATATATATATATATATGTATGTATATATATATTTGCGAGACTATTGTCACTTTAAGAAGTATGAGTTTTAAAGAATTATATAGTTTTAGAACAACATGGCTTTAAATCCTCCTTTCCTTTATTGAAATTGTGTGTGTGTGGTATGAATTTTAAAAATTATATTTTTTAATTTTTGCAAAACTGTTGTCACTTTAAGGAGTATGAGTTTTAAAGAATTATTTAGTTTTAGAACAACATGGCTTTAAATCCTCCTTTCCTTTATTGAAAGTGTGTGTGTGTGTGTGGTATGAATTTTAAAAATTAGTCAGTCTTGGAACATGACTTAAAATCCTCTTGCCCTTTATTAAAACCGTGTGTGTGGCTATAATGTTTAAAACGATCATGGCTATATTTATGGGAATAACAGTATGAAACTGAGCATTATGGGAGTCGATTTGCAAACTGAATTGAGACGGTGGTCGGAAAACTTGACTTTGAAGAAGAATAGAAAGGAATTATGATTCCTCTCAACCTCTCGTTTTCAATTTCCTCTTGAGGAAAGTTTTGATGAAACCATCTGGGACACATCGGATCATCTTAGAGATTTTAATCCAAATTTTTATTTTATGTAGACTTCTATATTAATTTAGATTCATGTCAACGTGAAATGTGTTTCATTGGATAAAAGATGTTGGTACGAAGACGATACAAACTTTTTTATGTATTTTTAAAGAGGTCTTTTTTTTTTTTTTTTTAAGATAAATGCCTTATTATTTTATGCACATATAGACTTTTATATTTATTTGCATTTATTGGATTTATCTCAACGTGAAATGGATCATCTTCGAGATTTTGATCCAAATTTCAATTTTTAAATTAAAGATTAATGCCTAATTATTTTATGCATTATACTTTTATATTCATTTGGATTTATTGGATTTATCTCAACGTGAAATGGATCATCATTGAGATTTTGATCCAAATTTCATTTTTTTTTTAATTTAAAGATAAATGCCTAATTATTTTTACACATACATAGACTTTTATATTTATTTGGATTTATCTCGACATGAAGTATGTGTTTTTCTTAGGTAGAAGATGTTGGGGATGATGACGATACAAACTATTTTTTTTTTTTCAAGGAATTGTTTTATTTTCCCATATGTGATTTAGCTCTTAATTTGAACTACCCAACTGGTAGTTTGTCAGCCAGTTTCCTTTAGTAACTTGAATTTTCTAAGTCCTCATTTTCCTACGTCCAAAGCTTCACTGTAATGTTTTTTAAAAAATTTTGTAAAACTGTGTTTTTATGATATTAAAGACGTACTCCTTTCTCTCATTCTACTCTTATACTGTATTAAAGACTTACTCCTTTCTCTCATTAAACTTTTATACTGTATTAAAGACGTACTCCTTTCTCTCATTCTACTTTTATACTGTATTAAAGACGTACTCCTTTCTCTCATTCTACTTTTATACTGTATTAAAGACGTACTCCTTTCTCTCATTAAACTTTTATACTGTATTAAAGACGTACTCCTTTCTCTCATTCTACTTTTTACTGTATTAAAGACGTACTCCTTTCTCTCATTCTACTTTTATCTTGTATTAAAGACGTACTCCTTACTCTCATTCTACTTTTATACTGTATTAAAGACGTACTCCTTTCTCTCATTCTACTCTTATACTGTATTAAAGACGTACTCCTTTCTCTCATTCTACTTTTATCTTGTATTAAAGACGTACTCCTTTCTCTCATTCTACTCTTATACTGTATTAAAGACGTACTCCTTTCTCTCATTCTACTCTTATACTGTATTAAAGACGTACTCCTTTCTCTCATTCTACTTTTATCTTGTATTAAAGACGTACTCCTTTCTCTCATTAAACTTTTATACTGTATTAAAGACGTACTCCTTTCTCTCATTCTACTCTTATACTGTATTAAAGACGTACTCCTTTCTCTCATTCTACTTTTATCTTGTATTAAAGACGTACTCCTTTCTCTCATTCTACTCTTATACTGTATTAAAGACGTACTCCTTTCTCTCATTCTACTCTTATACTGTATTAAAGACGTACTCCTTTCTCTCATTCTACTTTTATCTTGTATTAAAGACGTACTCCTTTCTCTCCTTCTACTTTTATACGGTTTTATTGAGGTGATTTTAAAGTGATAATACTGGATGCTTGTAGGTGTTGTAGAGCATAGGGTTTTCCCTTGTGATAAGGCAATGCAGTCCTTGTAAGTAGTGAAGCAAGTATAACTGACGTGGGAAAAATATAATAATCAACCATTAATCCCATCAATGAAGATAATTTTCTTGCACCAACTCTCCAGCATTGATGATTATTATTATTATTATTATTATTATTATTTTATTATTATTATTTTATTATTATTATTTTATTATTATTATTATTTTATTATTATTATTATTATTATTATTATTATTATTATTATTAGCCAAGCTACAACCCTAGTTAGAAAAGCAAGATGCTATAAGCCCAAGGGCTCCAATAAGAAAAAATAGCCCAGTAAGGAAAGGAAATAAGGAAATGAATAAATGATGAGAACAAATTAACAATAAATCATTCTAAAAACAGTAACAGCATCAGAATATATACAGTATGTCATATATAAACTATTAACAACGTCAAAAACAGATATGTCATATATAAAATATTAAAAGATTCATGTCAGCCTGGTCAACATAAAAACATTTGCTCCAACTTTGAACTTTTGAAGTTCTAATGATTCAACTACCCGGTTATTGATGACCGACAACGAGTTAAAACTGGAGGTCACTGTTATTAGGAACATCTCAAAATGGTTTATATTATGAGGAAATTATTACATAACAGAATTGAATTAATAAACTTATTATCTTGTGTCATCTGTCCCGTCGCCATTACTGCAAAATTAAATTGTTGTTAAGGGCAAAATTAAATTGTTGTTAAGGGCAAAATTAAATTGTTGTTAAGGGCAAAATTAAATTGTTGTTAAGGGCAAAATTAAATTGTTGTTAAGGGCAAAATTAAATTGTTGTTAAGGGCAAAATTAAATTGCTATTAAGGGCAAAATTAAATTGCTATTAAGGGCAAAACTAAATTGCTGTTAAAGGCAAAATTGAATTGCTGTTAAGGGCAAAATTAAATTAATGTTAAAGGCAAAATTAAATTGCTGTTAAAGGCAAAACAAATTGCTGTTAAAGGCAAAATTAAATTGCTGTTAAGGGCAAAATTAAATTGCTGTTAAAGGCAAAATTAAATTGATGTTAAAGGCAAAATTAAATTGATGTTAAGGGCAAAATTAAATTGATGTTAAGGGCGAAATTAAATTGATGTTAAGGGCAAAATAAATTGCTGTTAAGGGCAAAATTAAATTGCTGTTAAGGGCAAAATTAAATTGCTCTAAAGGGGAAAATTAATTTGCTCTTAAGGGCCATATTCCATCGCAAATCTCAGTCTTAAGATTATTTTATCCTTTATTGCGTTAAGATATTGTCTTAGTATTCCTTCTTTGAATTTAAAGACATCAGTAAATATATTAGTATCGTGGGAGCCATAGTCATTAGATGAGCCACGTATATTAGTCTTCTTGGCAGTTCTGATAGTGGCCCAGGTAATTTTCAGTAAAGATGTTTTTGCTTCAACTATAACGAAATTTGCGTATCTTCTATTATTAATATTATTATTATTATTATTATTATTGTTGTTGTTGTTGTTGTTGTTGTCGTCGTTATTATTATTGTTATCGTTATTATTTATTATCATTATTATTATTGTTGTTGTTATTGTTTATTATTATTATTATTATTATTGTTATTTATTATTGTTGTTATTATTATTTACTACTATTATTATTGTTGTTATTATTATTTACTATTATTATTATTATCATTTACTATTATTATTATTATTATTATTATTATTATTACCTCCGCCAACGAAGTTAGGAGGAGGCTATGTTTGCGCCCGTGTATGTCAGTTTGTCTGTTTCTAAACCACTTCCTGGCCACAATTTAACTCGTATTGAAACTTTCAGGGAATAATTGTTATATTGAGAGTGTAAGAGATTCAATTTTCAAAGTCAAAGGTCAAGGTCAAGCAGTAGGTCGACCGAACTAACCCTAACCTTAACCCCAAAATTCGCACGGGGTTGTCACACAGACTTCAAATACACCAGCGGTCCAAATTGATTCTGGGAAAGGCAAGCTGGTTTCGAGAAATAAGCCACCGTGGTGCAGGTTACGGCTTCAAAAACGCTATGCAGTGAGCACTGTATTGGGTGCGTCTTTGATCTTTCCACATCTCATAACCAGATTAATTATTAATTGCTCTACATCGCGTGAATCGTACGTCTGGCAGCTCTGGGGTCGACTAAACTTCGTACGGCTGACAGCTCCGGGGTCGACCATTTTTCGCACGGCTGACAGCACATCCATAGATGTCTTGACATTAAGAAATCTGGGGAAATTAGCGTGACTTTCTTTTATTTTTTTATTTTACATTCTTTTTGATAACTCTGATTGTAATTATAAATGGCTGGTCGTTAATAAGCCCAGTCGTCCTTCACATATCTGATTGAAAAATCATTATTCAATATTTTCATTCTATCCGCTTTATCATTATATATTTGATTTTATTTTACTCCATATAGTATTATTTATTCTGTCTTTTTATGTTCTGTCCTTAAAGAAATTATTTATTATAGTTTTTTTTTTTAGCATATTATTGAAAATTAATTTTATTTAAT
>NW_027169419.1:15000-17500 GCF_036898095.1 Palaemon carinicauda
TCTGATATTCAGTTAAAGCTGACATTACATCCTGATATGTCATTAGTAAGACATATTCATTCACTCGCGTTATAATTTATTTCAATTTATTCCATAAATCATATTCGTTCTCTTCAATTTATGGAGTTGTATCTATACGTAATTAAAATTGTTCAAGATATCTTGCTCGAATTTAAAATTGATGAGTCTGACTCTCATGTCAGTGCACAAGAAATATTCCTCTGTCATTAAAGAGAATTATCTACTTATTCAAAATTAAGTACCGTTTGATGCCTGTAAAATTAATCTCCTTTACCAAGATTTTGGTTTTTAATTCCAAGGTTTATTCATGTTTCTAGAGTTTCAACTTTGATAATATCTATATAGAAATGCAATATTATTATTCAACTAGCATACTATGAATTAAGACAAGTTAAATGCTGAAAGAACTTTTGACAAATTAATGGTGTTACCCAGCTATTCATATTTTGATTGGATTAGATTAAGATTTTTTACTATGTAGCCCAGTGCTGGGGCTTATGAGAACCATTTGAGTATAGTTGTGGTTAAAACCCAGCATTGCACTATTTAAAAAAATCCCGAAGAGATTGCACAGCAAGATGGAAGAGAGTAAGGAGGAAGAGAGAGGAAAGAGAAAGACATGGAGCCCAACTGCATTTTAATTCAAGTTGTCCAAATAAATATCAGCTCTAAAAATGAGGCTTCTTTGCTCATTGTTTTTAATGAGGCGTATTTGTACTGACTCGCAGGGGTGCCCTTTTAGCTCGGGAAAAGTTTCTTGCTAGGTGATTTGTTAAAAATATTTTCTTTAACCAATAAGCGATCAGGAACCTTTTCTGAGCTAAAAGGGCACCCCTGCAAGTCAGTGCAAAGCTGTCTCACTAAAAAGAATTGACTATAGTCTTCCTCTCCTTTGGTGTTAATTTCATTCCACCCTCTTCCCAATTGACTTTGCAATACCTGGCTTCTGAAATCGACAGGTTTTTGATGGTAAAAAGTTCTGATACTAGAATCTGTAAAAATACTACTCATTCTTTGGGTTGGGATTCGTTTGTTAGGACACCTGTGAAAACAGAAAAAAACAAAACAAAAAAATCCTTAAATCTGTTCTCTGATATATATTTCCTTTGACATTAATTAATAAAAGAATCCTTATTATATAAGAAAGGGAACAAACAGTTCCGGATGCCAAAGTGAAGGAGATTTTTCATGTTTCTTGCATTATTCAAAACCAAAATGTTAATTATTTTTATTTAATTTCTTTTGATAATCGTCTCGATCACCTCATAAATCAATGTGAATGCCTTTAATTGAGTATATAACTAATAATTTAAGTTTATTTTTTTTTATCTCATCCAATTCTCAAATGATAAGAAATATGATAAATCCCATATACCTTCCAAAACTATACCTTTTATTTTAAAAGAAACACAATTTAACGAGAAAAGTTATAATGAGTATAACAATCCTCGCAAACAAAAATGATCCAATGCAGGATTCTGTTGGATTTTATAACACGAGTACCAAATGGGATTCTGTTTCGGGTTTCCGGCTGATAACTCTGGGAAATGATGTCCAAAGGGAACTCGTCGGAGTTTAGAAGTCGAATGTGAATCGTAATGTGTCCCTGCCTGTGAGAGATATTATTTACGTTAATGTTTTTGTTTATTTATTTGTTTGTTTTTGCCCACTTACATTGGCAAATAAGGCTTATCTGAGATTTAATACGTTTATGTAATGGTTTGATTTAGTTATGCATTGGACTATTAGATAACTAAAAAGGATTTATGAAGGATTATAAATAAGCCCGCAAACGTTAAGATGTTAGATTTTGTATTCTTTTATAATTATTTGACATCCCTAGAGTCAATCAAAATATTTTTATATTTTAAATATCTCCAAAAAATTAAAATTAACGATACAAATGATTTGACGTCATCAGAGACAATTATATATTTATGTTCCAATTATCTCAAGAACTGTAAACTTAGGCCTACAAAGTCAATGCTTATTAAATCAATAATAAATTTGCCTAATGACATAACAACGATATCTTCATGGACTAAAGTTCACCTGTAAAACGTCTGTATTAGATTCTTCTATAACCGTTTTGATACTCTCTTAAACTATATAAGTCTAAGGAGGTTTCTGAAAATTCTCACTGAATAAAAATTATTAAATTATTATCTCTATTTTTTTTTCATTCAACTACCTAGAAGTGTTACTTAGCAATTCTGTGTAATATTATCTGTAATATATATATATATATATATATATATATATATATATATATATATATATATATATATATATATATATATATATATATATATATATGTATATATGAATGTACATATAAACATATATATATATATATATATATATATATATATATATATATATATATATATATATATATATATATATATATATATATATATATATATATATATGTATATATATATATATATATATATATATATATATATATATATATATA
>NW_027169419.1:20000-27500 GCF_036898095.1 Palaemon carinicauda
ATTTATCAATGGAATGAGAACAGGATAATATAAGGCAAATTTTGTGTTTATGCTTCAAAGATTGTGATTGTGTACTGTATACTGTATTCACGCATGTGTTCAAGTGTATATTTCTTTAGACTTTGCAGAAGTTTATGATATGTGACACTAATCTTTGATATGTCGCAGTTTGTCTATTGTTTCAGGAAATGTAAAATGTATAAACTATTAGCTTTTAACAAAAACTTTAAGAACGTTGCGGTTTCTTCCACTTAGCTCTTATCACTTTTTTATGTGGCACAGTTGTTTGGATATTGCAATAATCCTTTGAACCGTAGATACCATTTCACAAGACTAATTTCATATCATGTGCACGATCCTCTAGAAGACAAAAATTAAAAATCCACTATCGTATCTCATTGGATTTGTTTAATTCTACCAGATTAAGACTCTGGAAAATTCATAGAATGATTTGATCTTTTCTTTCTGGGTTTTGAGTACCTTGAAAAGCTAATAATCTATTTATTATATCATCGTTCATCATATTGTACATAATACTGCTATAATCAGTCTTGATAGTAGCCGGGTTAGTATTACCTTTTCAGAGATTTTCAATACTTAGGATGAAAAAATTTGATTAATATAAAATTATTGATTTATTTTAATTTCCAAGCTTAATCACTTTTCCTACGATTTTTCTCGCTAATGATTTACTAGATTTTAAACTAGGTAATGATATTATTTTTTCCCACGATAATTTTAAGATATGTCCAAAGTAAGTTATAATACATACAGCCAGCATATAATTTGACGCATTTTCGAAACAATTTTATACCTAGATTCTTATCAAGATTTTATATATATATATATATATATATATATATATATATATATATATATATATATATATATATATATATATATATATATATATATATATATATATATATATATATATATATATATATATATATATATATATATATATATATTTTCTTTTTATTCTGCTACATTTTTTGTTCATGAGAGACTGAATCATTTCTAAACTCTAGTTATTCAAAAAAAAAAAAAAAAACATGTTATATAGTAAAGAACGATAAGAAAAGTCTCCATGGACAGTTATTGGAGTCACAATAGGTGCTGGAGTTTCAAAAACTACTCTTAGCTCTTGGTTCTCTTAATTAAATACCGAATGAGACACCAAGAGGGTACGAAGTAAAACATATCTTACTTAGAAGACAACTTGCATAAAGATTTCAGAAGCGTTAACGGATTCAACGCACCGTTGAGATTATGAATACTATGATCGTATCTTATCACTGTTCTTTCATTTGCCATCTCTTTCTTCTTATGTCGTCTGAGACTGAGGTTCAAATATGGATATACTTAACCTTGTAAGAATGTCTGTTTCTGGTAATATGTTAATGTATTTGGAAGTATTTCATAATGCACATGTATCTCACTCTATAAATTTTGAAATATGATATATTAATCTATCATTATGAAACACTTCCTCGCCCATAATATACAAGCTTATTAGAAACGTCCCTGATACGCAATCTGTTAGACGGGGGTTTCAGACTCCCTCAGGAACGATCATTTCTAATAGTGTCTGCAAGCTCGTCATTTTTGTAAGCTAAGGATGAAGTGTTTGGGGGAGCCAAAAGTTCTACCTGCTGAATCATCAGCAGCCATCACCTGGCCCTCCCTGGACATAGCTTGACAGAGAGGTACCTTGGGTGTTAATCATATGTCTCTATAGTCAGCCTAAAGGGGACTGTTTTGTCCTCTGTCATTTATGAGCATCCTTTTAAAATCTTTAAACGTGAGATTTTTTTCTTTAGAAAATCAGGACCTTATGTTATGTCATAGCTTAGATATATTTCTACATCAAAACTCTTGTATCCAACAAGAGTTTTGAAAATGTCTTTTAATATTTTCGATGCTCAATCAGTTCTAAAGAAATGATTTAAGTCTTTCATTCTACCTTGTTTTTAGTATTGCACTCCTGCCTTGTCTTCATCTGCTGAATTTCATCTCAATTTGTTGGAGAAAAACTTTCGACCTTTCAAATCTATTTTTCCTGATCCAGATACTAATCTCTGGCACTGTCGTTCAATTAGTTCATTATGCATGCTGCAAAAGATATTTCATTGTTCTGACCATGCTTTGCATTCAGATCTTACCATATTGTACCATCTTGTATGTGATAAGTATATCATGATCCTTATTTTTTTTTTTTTAATTGGAAAATAATCTATAAACTTCATTCTAGCTAAATGAATCGCCGATATTGACATATCTTTCTCCATTTCAGGTAGCAGATTTGACCTTCCAAGGGGGTGTGGTTGGCAGCCATTTTGAGAGCATATCGAACACAAGCTGGCATAGCTCTATGCATTCCTTTTTTTACATAAAATTTCTGATATTTTCATGCATAAATACCATGCTCGGCAATGGATATAAGGATGTGTCTTGAAAAATTTCATGATATAACTCCCCCCCCCCCCCCAGCCCCCCCCCCAAAAAAAAAATGCACCTCTATAAAACAATAGATATTAACCAAGTGCAGATTCTTTAACAAATTTTTGTTTTAAGATAATAATAAAATATCCAGTTAAGATTTCAGCCAATAACTATGTCATTTACCTACCCCCAAAAAATGTTGAAAAGAAGATAGATTTTTTTAGCCATAAAAAATTACACTTTTTTTCTCATTTCAGGAAAAGTTCCCTTTTGGTTCTTCGCCCCCCTCCCCTGGATCTCAGAAAATGGTGCACAGTTATCATAGAATGAGTGCTTAGAATAGTTGTAATTTATTTCCATATTTATATTTTAGGTAAATATTTTTGTAAGGTAATTTTGTTTTGTATACTTATTTTTCTGATTTATTTGTAATAAATATTTATTTTAGACTTACATTTCATTTACTTATTTGAAAAATAGAATATTCTTTGAAGTTTATTTTAGTAGTAAAAGGTTATGAATTGCTTTATAAATTATTCTTTTATGAATTTGTGTTACCCTCTAGTGGAGGTCGACCCATCGATACCTAATGAAGGTGGTCAAATAACGATACCTATCGAGGGTTGGTTTAAATTGTTCATGTTCAAAATCCAAGAACACACTCCACCTAAGCTACGACCAGGAAGGCTCTGGCAATGTCTGGTGATTACTCAGTAGGTAAGCTGAAATTTGAACATTCTACAATGGTAGTTAGGAAAACTCTTCAAAACAATTCACCAAATTTATTATAAACATTTCAGAGAAGTAAAAATGCAATAAATTGTCTATTCCGATTGCTTGAAGGTGGTTATATCTAGGGGTAATTTCCAAACTACTTTCAGCTTTTCCAACCTCACCTGTATAAACAACAAAAAGGAATATATCAAGATATAATAAACGAAAGGAAATTATATAAATCCAATTTGAACAACGTATATATGAATAAATCGTAAATTGCATATATGATCTATATAAACCTAATAAGCCATTACCGATAATGTTGGAAGTGCTCGCCAATGTAAGAAACAGGGAATTTATCCTCGGACTAAGCCACTTCAATTAAACATATGGATAAATGATATCCTGGAAAATGAAATAATTTCCGACATCAAACACTGTCCTGAAGCTATAAATATAAGCAATATAATTTTGCATAATGTATTCACTATAACATTCACCCTTCGAATTAAATCTAATATAAAGTCTTACCAATAATATAAATAAGAAAGATGAACGCAGGATGATAACCCAGGACGACCTAGCTTCACCAATTATACCTAAGCGAAAGTATTGTACAAGTATCAAAATTAGTTTAATAGTACACAATATATATATCTATCAGAGAGGAAGGAATTTATTTTAATACTGGTGCTTTGAAGGCTTAAGGCAACGGATAATGATTACCATAAAACATTACGAAACCCCTAACAATGCTTGGTTCTCACCTTTATCCATGCAAGCTATGAGACGAGTCGAATGCCCTCAAAGTTTAAAGTTTCATGCCGTAGGAAGCTCAGAGTCCAAATTAAGGGAAGTTAGATCATGTTGAATAACTTCGTCAATGCGGAAACACTTGAATTGCTCAACCCAAACATCGTACGGTAAAATAGCAGCACAACACAAATTCAATAATAAAAATCTTGTAGCACGAATCTAGCAGCTCAAATCTTCGTGCCGAAATACTGCCAGTGAAGATATGGACGGTATGGTATGCTAGGCCAGACTGGCTTGGGTATATCCATGAACCTCCCAAGTAAAGAGAAAATGGCGTGATTAGCAGGCTTGTTAGCTAATTACTTAGCTTGTAGTAAGCAAGCAGGACTTAGATGGTACCAAGCATATAAATGTAATTTAACTAGTTAATTTAATAGTTTAAGAGAAAAGTCCTCCTTACTTCAATAAACACATATATACATATACTAATAAACAAATTCAAGAAATCTTAATTTCCGTTTAGTCCACGGAAGAGGATGAAGATTTTTCAAAGGTAAAAAATCTTCATCGCTGTAAATGAACATATGAAATTAGAGTAACATTTTTCTTGTTCTTTCCTCACTTATCGTAGCAGCTTTTCTTTTAGGCCGCGAGGAAATTTTCTTTTTAACAGCACCAGGAACATTCTTAGTATCACTATTACAAACTATATCATCAGTAGTATTACTCTCAAGGAAAGGAATTATTTGACTTACATGTAATTTAGTAATCTTTTTAGTTTTCCCTTTCAGTATAGTTACTTGGGTCACCTCTCCCAAATCATTACTTACAACTTCGCGAACTAATCCTAGGGGATAATTACTCCTTTTAGTATGTTCCTCCTTCACAAGAACTACATCTCCTAGCTTTATCAATGCATGAGAAACCGGACGATACCTGTCCTTTCGGTCAATAGCTTGATATAATAAATTACCTAAAAACTCATTATGATAAATATTATTAAGATTTTCTTTAACCTTGCACAACCCCTGGTAACTCCTCTCTATGTCTCTGGAATCAAAATCTGGATCTTGAGGAATGCTCTGCAATTCGGGAATCAAATTTAAAGAAGACAGCTCATACCCTCTGATCAAATGTTCAGGGGTAATTGGTTCAGGAAGAGAATCTTTACTATCATTTCTAACAACTTCCTTAAAAGCTATGGGACGTCTATTAGCGAGATGGATCACATTACATACTAAAAATTCAAAATCCGAATAGGATAAAATGTTATTCTTTATTGCTCCAAAAATTAACCTTTTTACCATTTTAACGCACACCTCAACCATAGATCCCAACTGACTAGCACCTTTGGAATATTGTTGAAAGGAAAGAGGGGCAACATTATTTTCTTCAAAATAACGCAGAGTTTCTGGATCCCTGATAAATGAGGTAATAATATTAGCTCCGGCTACAAGCTGCGATCCCTGATCACTAATGCACAACTGAGGAATCCCATACTCCAAGCAATGCATCTGAAAAGCTCTTAAAAATTCACTTACATTTAAACTTTTAACTATCTTCATATTAATTGCTCTAGACCGAGTACAAGTCAAACATAATAACCATACTTTCTGTGTCCCACCACTAACTTTAACTGAAAATGGACCAAGATAATCTATAAATATATTGGCAAAAGGTACATTAGGTGGATGACAACGGAAATCTCTATAGGAATTTTGATTAAGTTTAATGCTACGACTATTGAACCGCCGGCAATGAATACATAGCTTCAAAGCTTTTTTAACAGTAGAAAAATGTTTGGGTATGAAATAATTTCTTCTTAATTCGGTCAATACGGCATAACTACCAGAATGAAGTAATTTATCATGAGCATTCATTATAATAAGTCTTGTGAGATAACTATCATTAGGCAGTAGAATGGGAAACTTGTTATCTTTGTTTAAATACCACTTCTTAAATTTACTTCTTACTCTAAGCAAACCTTGCTCATCAAAAAATATGTTAAATTTTGTCACAATAGAAGGAATGTCTTTAATAGGCACATCAACTTGACTGAAATATTCAAAAACTTCAGAAAAATATTTCTTCTGCTCAAAAGATATCAATAAATTAATGGCTTGAGCAAAGTACGGAGTACTAGAATCGTAATTATCACACTTCAACCCTGCTCTAACTTTCCATTTCTGGACACACATCAAAACTCTCCGATATACTAGCACTAGTCTCCTAAAAGTGGAAAACTTGTTAATATCAATGAGAGGCTCCGCAGTGGACAAAAGCACAGAAAGACCATGGGAACAATTGCTCTCTTCACCAATTTCAAATGCTGGTATTGTGACTGATAGCTCTGGAATATTGGCTTCATCCAAACTTGGTCCTGAAAAATAATTTGAATTCATAAGCTGATTATACGACACACATCTTGTCACCAAATCTGCAGGATTTGCCTTACCAGAAACAAATTTAAAAGTAACTGGAAACATTTCACACTTTCTCTGAATATTATGAATCCTGTTGCGAACAAATGTGTGTTTATTCGTTTTATCTAGTTTAGATGAAGATGCATTAAGCCAATGTAAAGCACAAATGGAATCTGTATATAAAGTCATATTCACAATCTGTAGAGGCTTCATGCAATGTGACCCAGATAAGTCATTGAAAATTTCCATAGCACATTCTACTCCCAAACTTATTGCATTTAACTCAAGAGCTGGTATCGACTTGCCATCTAGCTGCTTATTAACTAGTCTATTCTTGGCATGAACGAAGCTAAGCTTATTAGTTTCATTATGAAGCAAATAAAGGACACATCCATATATATCACGACTGGCATCTGTAAACACTACAATACTATATTCACCATTACGAGGACCAACAGATCTAGAAATACGTATAGGTGCTGCTCTGTTACACTGCTTTGAAATATTTTGCCATTCCTTCTGCAACTCTTGAGATAGTATTTGATCCCATCCAAGTTTCTTTTGACACTGTAATTTATGCATAAATAATCTACACCTGTTAAATAATGGCATATTAAATCCAAAGATATCGAACTGGGAAGCAATAGTTTGCAATATGGACCTTTTAGTCTTAGCTTCAGCATTTAGATTAATGGGCTTTGTAAATATATCATCAGAGTACCTATCCCATGTTAGACCGAACAGTTTATTTATTTCAGGAGTGACTACTTTATTCTCTACATCAATCTCATCCTGTAAATCCCTATCATTTGTGACAATCTGTTGAACCTTGAAATTGTAGGGCTCAAAAATACATGGAATCTGTTTATAAGCCCAATATAAACTCTCTGAATCATTGAAAGTGACAGCTCCATTATCCATATATATAAGTGAATATATTGAATGCTTCAATTCAGACAACATTGACTGGTCAGATGCTTGTGCAACTAATATGTAATACAGAGATATCATAAGTAAAAATGGGCTGCATCTTAATCCAAACGGAAGCCTAACATTTTTAAAGGCAACCAAGGAAAAATCTCCCTTACTAACATTCTTGTACCAATAAAACAGTAATCTAGCTTGGTCAGCTTCACTTAAAGCAAGCATATTAAACGCC
>NW_027169419.1:32500-35000 GCF_036898095.1 Palaemon carinicauda
ATAAAAAGATGTTTTCTTAATGGAAATGTCTCAAAGATGTTCTCTGAAGGGAGCGTGATTCATCACACTTACTACCACACGCTCCCCTCCGGACTAATCTTTTATGCTAATGCTATTAGTGAAATATATTTTGGACTAGCATCCTTTCAGATGAGAGAGAAGGGACATTTGATATGGAAACATATAAAGCTCTGTTGTTATATCTTTTACATTCTTTATTTTTTTTTCTCTTTAATGTGATTGATACTTTTTTTCTCAAAATATAAAATTTCTCCATCACTTTCCTTAATTTTATACTAAGATAATCAATCAAAACAATCTTTCATGAAACGTGATTATGCAAATAAGAGAGAGAGAGAGAGAGAGAGAGAGAGAGAGAGAGAGAGAGAGAGAGAGATAAGCCCAATTTCATCTGTATCATAATGAGCAAGGAGTCTCACTGACTGTATAATTCTAAATTGAAATCTGTTTAAAGTACCTTAGGCTTGGTTGATTATCTTATCCTAAAAATTTAAGTATATTATTTTCGTAACAAAAGCTTACCTTAATGTAAAATATTTTGATTGCGTGTGAAAATTTTTGAAGGATATCTTGTTTATTCTTATTCAAAACTACTGAAACTGATTGTGGTAGCGTACTGGAAACCTCACTGCCTGGGGATCTGTCGCACGGGGGTCCCAGAACATATCAAGTTTGAGAGTTTCCTTTAGTGTCTGAAAGTTCACCAAGATTTTGAGAAAGGGAGCCTATAGAAATGGTTGCTAATCATATGCATATATGGTCAGTCTCTAGGACATTGGTTTGCTATGACATTGTTCTACTAGGCCATTGTCACTGACCCTTGCCTCTGCCGTTCATGGAAACCATTAAAACTTTAAACAAATCGGTGCAATAATATACGATTCATAGAAGAAAAAGTTTGGAGAATTTGATTCTTTGATGCTACATATTGCGGTTTTCAAGACCAAGAGGAAAATCTAATTGAGTTTTGAAACCACTCACCAATACTAATTATTTTATAAATCTAAATATCATATTCTCAGTACGCTCAAATATATCAAATGACTGGAATATAGTCCCACATCTGGAGCTCGAGATAGGTAATCAGATTAAAGCAGAAGCTAATGTTATTGTTACCAGATAGATTATAATATTAATCCCGTATCAACTGCTAAAGGTAATGACGATATCAATATTATTATAATAGATATACTGTATATCTTAATGAATGTTGACAATTATTGTTTGCATTAAAAAATACAAACATATAAGAAAACAATATCCAACTCACATATAAAAAGCATAATGAAATTTAAATCTTCCTAATACTAATTATGACAAAATCATATTTTTTGAGAAATTTATCATATTGACTTTAGAATTTATAAGCTTTCAGGAATATGGATATATTGCACACTGCAATTTTTTGGGGAAATTTATATTCTTTTTATGTATGATAATTAAGAACTAAATATTATTTTTTATTTTATTACAAGAAAAATGTTGAAATTCTTTTCTCTCCTCCACAAACCTTACTGTCTAACTTAGCCTTCAGTTGGTCAATAACTAATGGATATATATATATATATATATATATATATATATATATATATATATATATATATATATATATATATATATATATATATATATATATATATATATATATATATATTGTTACATCCCTTGTCAGGCCGGGGTGCAAGTTCCTATTGCACTATAAGAGAGGAAAGTTGTTTTTCAAGATATATCCAGCAATAAAATGATCAGCGGAAACGAAAACACTTGGGAAAACTAATCAAAATTTATTAACAATAATTTTTAGAACAGTTAACCTTGTGACTACCTAAAAATCTGAATTAACAACTCACAACTGACTACTAACAACTAACAATTACCATATAACTATTAACAATTAACAAATAACCATTAAAAAATTTCATAACGGGAAACACCACACCCTCAACGATAGAGAGTCTAACATTTACGTAATCATCCATACATAAAAGAAACAAGAAAATAAGAAATATGAATTCTCAAACTCTCTGGGGCTGGATGAAAACACCCTTTGTTCCAACCAAGGTAACGACTACACTCACACTCAGCTACCGTAGGGAGTGCAGGTGCAGCTCAGTAGGACTCTTCATCAAAGGGAGGGAAATGGAGTCCCAACCCCCCAAATCAGGTGAATAATATCTCTTACCAGGCTATTGCCTCCCTACATAGCACCATGAGCTCCAAAGGTCCCGCAACGGACTATGTCGAGGATGCGTTGATGGAGGTGTCTCTTAGCGTTCACCTATAAGCAGGGATTCCTATGTCGGCGGTGCAAAACACAGAAGAGAACACACAGGAATTGCAAATTACGGCAGGTGGCAGAAATGCACCTGCTAAATGTAGCAATCCTCTCCAAAGCTCACATAAACCAGCTGCTGCATTTGGTTCGGGAAGCTTCAAGCTTGAACTGGGTCTTCAAGCAATCAAGTTCCTGGCATGTAAA
>NW_027169420.1:5000-17500 GCF_036898095.1 Palaemon carinicauda
AACTTGAGCAATTCTTCTGCCAATACTATTACAGTTGGTTAGTGTCTCTCTCTCTCTCTCTCTCTCTCTCTCTCTCTCTCTCTCTCTCTATATATATATATATATATATATATATATATATATATATATATATATATATATATATACACACACACACATATATATATATATATATATATATATATATATATATATATATATATATATATATATATATGATCATCTTCCCTATATAACAAGGGTCACGCCCAGATCTCCCCACCCCACGAATAGGGTGGAGAGAGAGAGGGAGTAGTCACACCTTGGTGAGAGACGGATACATGTGAGTGCATATCCATATAAATAAGTAGCCATCATTTTTGACGGGTCGCGTACACTTGCATATTTACAATATATACATATACATACATAATAAAACACATAATACATTATAACAATCAGTTCGCACAAAAATTATTGCAATGTTGTTACTGTTCTTCAAATATTTTGTTTTTCCTGTTTCCTTTCCTCACTGGGCTATTTTTTCCCTGTTTGAGCCCCCGGGCTTATAGCATCCTGCTTTTCCAATTAGGGTTGTAGCTTAGCAAGTAATAATGATAGTAATAAATGATACACAAACTACGTCTCAGTTTAAAATCATTAACAAATAAAAACCACACGAATCGCTACAATTAACAAAACATAAACACAAAAAATATAATAAAAATTAAATTTTCTAAAAGGAGAAAGAGCAGCCAAGAACATTTACTCTCCCATCCTCACCTATTTTCCTCTTTAGGATTCGCGAGCTTAATGAATTAATGCAACAAACTGCAGAAAACGCCAAGAGAGAGAGAGAGAGAGAGAGAGAGAGAGAGAGAGAGAGAGAGAGAGAGAGAGAGAGATGTAAACCACGAGATACTTCAGTCCCGAGTGCATTTCTACCAATCCTCTTAGCGGATTATTATCTTGTTTACCCTAATGTTTACCATCAACAAGTCACTACAATAACAATTCACATACATGTATATATATGAACCGGTGTACGCAACCCGTCAAAAATGACGTACGATTATTTAGATAGATATGCACAAACACGCATACATACAGTGTACCTCTCAGGGTAAAGCTTCTCACTGGGGTATGATTACTCCCTCTCTCCCTCCTACCCGAGGGACGTGGAGACTCGAAGTAGTTATACGTCTGGTAATGACCCTGAGCGTGACAGGAATACATATACACACACACACATATATATATATAATATATATATATATATATATACACTCACATACAAAAACAACAACAAATATAGCCGTCTCTAATCCACCGCAGGACAAAAGCCTCAGAAATGTTCTTATTCATGTCTGGGGTTTGGTCAGTTTTCATCACCACACTGGCCATGGCAGGTTGGTGATGGTGGGAGACTTCTGTCTAATCGCTGAAAGCGAACCAATCTAGTATGCATGGCCTTGACTACTACAGCTTTGCTAACCATGGCGATACGCAAACCCTTTCCCCACGTTAAGGTACCCCAATTCAGACAGGATATTTATATATTTATATATATATATATATATATATATATATATATATATATATATATATATATATATATATATATATATATATATATTGTTACCTTTCCCCATTAGGGAGAGAGGAAGGACCCAATGACGTGTCTTTGGAATGAGGCTGCGGGACTAGACTGCTTGACCTAGTTAATGAATCAAAACGAACACTTTAAATAGCGTCAATGAAAATCCTGTTTTTTATAATGATATTATTTCCTTGACCACGGGTGGCTCCAGAGAAATGGCAGTACAAGGGTTAGTGTTACATTCAAAAGTATAGTCTGAAGAGCGACGAGCATCGCTAACGCACTCTACTTGGCAGCTTCGCGAATACTGAAGCACGTCTTCCTCTTTATGTATAATACGCCATCTACAGGACCCTTACTAGCTCGGACCCCTACCAGCACTCCATAAACATTAACCCTTTTATTACTAAACTTATCTTCCATTCTCTCCACAGGACAAAACTAGAGGGGCACTCGTAGAGAGCATGCCTTTGCTACGCCAAGCAGTCTTATTATGTTTTTAACACCACTGTGTACTTGTACTTCAATGTATTTTCTTCAATATCCAATGGATTTATCCATGGGTCATACCCCACTTGTCCACCAAGTTTCGTTGAAATTGGTTTGGTAGTGTTGCCTAATGGTGTTCACAAAAAAAAAAAAGTTAACATTGAGATTATTTTCAAAGTACTGCTCCCTACTAGTATTTTGAAGATCTTTATCCAAAATGTTACAGATTCATCGTTAAGTCATACCTAATATGACTGCCAAATTTGGTCAAAATAGGTACAGTAGTTTTTTATGTAAAGTTGCTTTCAAACATACAAATAAACTAACAGACGAAACAGTTCGGGGCCAATACATATCCTTGGGGAAATCTTTGACTTTGGCAAAAGCAATCAGCTGGAATAGCTCCATTCAGTCTAGTGACTTGGGTCGACGTATTACCATTTCCTCTGCCCAGATTTCCCATGCTTTCCATTTTGCTTACTCAGCATACGCTACGCAAACAGGGCACTTTAACAACTTCAGCCACTCTTTTATTGGCATAAACTATGCATATTTTACTTCCATAAAGGATAGTTTGCTCAACAATTCCTCACATTACCTCTATAAAGTAGATTTGGTTCAACAATTCCACACGTCACTTCTATAAAGGAGTTTTGGTTCAACAATTCCACGTCTCTTCCATAAAGGAGATTTTGTTAAATACTTCCACACGTAACTTCTATAAAAGAGATTTGGTTCAACAATTCCACGTGTCACTTCCATAGAGGAGATTTGGTTCAACAATTCCACGTGTCACTTCCATAGAGGAGATTTGGTTCAACAATTTCACACGTCACTTCTATAAAGGAGATTTAGTTCAACAATTCCACACATCACTTCTATAAAGGAGATTTGGTTCAACAATTCTACACGTCACTTCCATAAAGGAGATTTGGTTCAACAATTCCACATGTCACTTCTATAAAGATTTCGTTCAACAATTCCTCACATTACCTCCATACAGGGGATTTGGTTCAACAATTCCACATGTCTCTTCCATAAAGGAGATTTGGTTCAACAATTCCACACGTCACTTCCATAAAGGAGATTTTGTTCAACTATTCCCCATATCAATTCTATAAAGGAGATTTGGTTCAACAATACCACACGTCACTTCTATAAAGGAGATTTGGTTCAACAATTCCACGTCTCTTCCAAAAAGGAGATTTTGTTAAATACTTCCACACGTAACTTCTATAAAGGAGATTTGGTTCAACAATTCCACATGTCTCTTCCATAAAGGAGATTTGGTTCAACAATTTCCCGTGTCACTTCCATAGAGGAGATTTGGTTCAACAATTTCACATGTCACTTCTATAAAGGAGATTTAGTTCAACAATTCCACACATCACTTCTATAAAGGAGATTTGGTTCAACAATTCTACACGTCACTTCCATAAAAGAGATTTGGTTCAACAATTCCACATGTCACTTCTATAAAGATTTCGTTCAACAATTCCTCACATTACCTCCATACAGGGGATTTGGTTCAACAATTCCACATGTCTCTTCCATAAAGGAGATTTGGTTCAACAATTCCACATGTCTCTTCCATAAAGGAGATTTGGTTCAACAATTCCACATGTCACTTCTATAAAGATTTCGTTCAACAATTCCTCACATTACCTCCATATAGGGGATTTGGTTCAACAATTCCACATGTCTCTTCCATAAAGGAGATTTGGTTCAACAATTCCACATGTCTCTTCCATAAAGGAGATTTGGTTCAACAATTCCACATGTCACTTCTATAAAGATTTCGTTCAACAATTCCTCACATTACCTCCATACAGGGGATTTGGTTCAACAATTCCACATGTCTCTTCCATAAAGGAGATTTGGTTCAACAATTCCACATGTCTCTTCCATAAAGGAGATTTGGTTCAACAATTCCACATGTCACTTCTATAAAGATTTCGTTCAACAATTCCTCACATTACCTCCATACAGGGGATTTGGTTCAACAATTCCACATGTCTCTTCCATAAAGGAGATTTGGTTCAACAATTCCACATGTCTCTTCCATAAAGGAGATTTGGTTCAACAATTCCACATGTCACTTCTATAAAGATTCCGTTCAACAATTCCTCACATTACCTCCATACAGGGGATTTGGTTCAACAATTCCACATGTCTCTTCCATAAAGAAGATTTGGTTCAACAATTCCACATGTCTCTTCCATAAAGGAGATTTGGTTCAACAATTCCACATGTCACTTCTATAAAGATTTCGTTCAACAATTCCTCACATTACCCCCATACAGGGGATTTGGTTCAACAATTCCACATGTCTCTTCCATAAAGGAGATTTGGTACAACAATTTCACATATCTCTTCCATAAAGGAGATTTGGTTCAACAATTCCACATGTCTCTTCCATAAAGATTTGGTTCAACAATTCCACATGTCACTTCTATAAAGATTTCGTTCAACAATTCCTCACATTACCTCCATACAGGGGATTTGGTTTAACAATTCCACATGTCTCTTCCATAAAGGAGATTTGGTTCAACAATTCCACATGTCTCTTCCATAAAGGAGATTTGGTTCAACAATTCCACATGTCACTTCTATAAAGATTTCGTTTAACAATTCCTCACATTACCTCCATACAGGGGATTTGGTTCAACAATTCCACATGTCTCTTCCATAAAGGAGATTTGGTTCAACAATTCCACATGTCTCTTCCATAAAGGAGATTTGGTTCAACAATTCCACATGTCTCTTCCATAAAGGAGATTTGGTTCAACAATTCCACATGTCACTTCTATAAAGATTTCGTTCAACAATTCCTCACATTACCTCCATACAGGGGATTTGGTTCAACAATTCCACATGTCTCTTCCATAAAGGAGATTTGGTTCAACAATTCCACATGTCTCTTCCATAAAGGAGATTTGGTTCAACAATTCCACATGTCACTTCTATAAAGATTTCGTTCAACAATTCCTCACATTACCTCCATACAGGGGATTTGGTTCAACAATTCCACATGTCTCTTCCATAAAGGAGATTTGGTTCAACAATTCCACATGTCTCTTCCATAAAGGAGATTTGGTTCAACAATTCCACATGTCTCTTCCATAAAGGAGATTTGGTTCAACAATTCCACATGTCTCTTCCATAAAGGAGATTTGGTTCAACAATTCCACACGTCACTTCCATAAAGGAGATTTTGTTCAACAATTCCACATATCAATTCTATAAAGGAGATTTGGTTCAACAATTCCACACATAACTTCTATAAAGGAGATTTGGTTCAACAATTCCACATGTCTCTTCTATAAAGGAGATTTGGTTCAACAATTCCACATGTCACTTCCATAGAGGAGATTTGGTTCAACAATTCCACATGTCTCTTCCATAAAGGAGATTTGGTTCAACAATTTCACACGTCACTTCTATAAAGGAGATTTGGTTCAACAATTCCACATGTCACTTCCATAAAGGAGATTTGGTTCAACAATTCCACATGTCTCTTCCATAAAGGAGATTTGGTTCAACAATTTCACACGTCACTTCTATAAAGATTTCGTTCAACAATTCCTCACATTACCTCCATACAGGGGATTTGGTTCAACAATTCCACATGTCTCTTCCATAAAGGAGATTTGGTTCAACAATTCCACACGTCACTTCCATAAAGGAGATTTTGTTCAACAATTCCACATGTCTCTTCCATAAAGGAGATTTGGTTCAACAATTCCACATGTCTCTTCCATAAAGGAGATTTGGTTAAAAAATTCCACATGTCTCTTCCATAAAGGAGATTTGGTTCAACAATTCCACACGTCACTTCCATAAAGGAGATTTGGTTCAACAATTCCACATATCAATTCTATAAAGGAGATTTGGTTCAAGAATACCACACGTCACTTCTATAAACGAGATTTGGTTCAACAATTCCACACGTCACTTCCATAAAGGAGATTTTGTTCAACAATTCCACATATCAATTCTATAAAGGAGATTTGGTTCAAGAATACCACACGTCACTTCTATAAAGGAGATTTGGTTCAACAATTCCACACGTCACTTCCATATAGGAGATTTGGTTTAACAATTCCACACGTCACTACCATAAAGTAGAGTTAGTTCAGCAATACCACCCTTTTCATAACGGAAAGTTAACTCAACACTTTTTTCCATAAAGGAGTTTTGGTTAGACAAAAATTCCACATATCCATTAACGATTCTTATTCAAGAATTCCTCACTTCCATGAAGGAAAGTAGACTCAGCAATTCCACACCTCACTTCCATAAAGGAGAAATGGCTCAACTTTTTCATACATATTCCCCTTGACTGTTCACTACACACTTTCTGTTCTAGCCAATATTCCAAAAATTCATGAAGAGAAGTATTTCCTTCAGTTTAACTTCAAGCTTTGGAATTCTCGCTTTACGTTCGTTTTCCTGGTTTTCTTGAAGGATGTGACGTCACTCTCTTCATTTCCTCTCCTCTATCTTATGCACACACATATGACTCCTCTCCTTCCCCCTACCCGAAGGACAGGAATACCTGAGCGGGACCAGAATGTGTGTGCATATATATATATATATATATATATATATATATATATATATATATATATATATATATATATATATATATATATATATATATATACACAGTATATACACATATATATATGTATATATATACAGTATATATATATATATATATATATATATATATATATATATATATATATATATATATATATATATATATATACACATATATATATATACATACATACATATATATATATATATATATATATATATATATATATATATATATATATACTGTATATATATATATATATATATATATATATATATATATATATATATATATATATATATATATATATATACCCTACACTCTTTACCTAAAACTACCAAATAAATACAAAATAATTTCACCAAAATAAAAAAAAACTGAGTTAGAAAACTTCCCAGCTAAAAAAAAATTTTCTAAGACGGGAGACAAGGAATTACGGTTCTACGGGACACTCATGAAGACCCGAAGCACTCCGCGCGAAGCCATTTTAAGGAATCCCTGAAGACCCTTGCGCCAAAAATCCCCCGTTTTTACCTCCCTTATTCATCGTCAGGGCGTTCCTTCATTCATCTGAGCCCGTCAAAAGGCAAGCTGAGGGCATAAACAACGCTTGCCACTCAAGACTTCTCCCTTTTTCCACCTTCTGGATTTACTTACAGCCTTCGTGAAGTAATTTACGATGAAGCAACTTCGGTAAGAAGGGGGAGGGCTTGGAGGAGGTTTGCTCCCCTAGTAGGGGGAAGGGGCTGCGAGGGGGAGTCTGTTGCCAGAGGTATGTCGTATTTCCTTCTTAGGGAGCTTCATTTTTTGGAAATATTATTTGAGACAAACTTATAAACATAATCAAACACAATATATATACATATATATATATATATATATATATATATATATATATATATATATATATATATATATATATATATATATGAGTAAATAAATATATATAAACATATATATATATGTATATATATAATTTATATATATAATATATATATATATATATATATATATATATATATATATATATATATATATATATATATATATAAAGAGAGAGAGAGAGAGAGAGAGAGAGAGAGAGAGAGAGAGAGAGAGAGAGAGAGAGAGAGAGAGAGACATAAATCAATACAATATCGTCCTCAAATAGAAATAAATTTCTACGTCATACCGGGATCGAACCCTAGCCCCTTCGAATGAATGGCAAGGCCGCTACCAACCATGCCACCAGAAGCTAAAAGAAGTCGGAACTTAGGTGCTAACTACATTTCAGGATTTACCTGGCTAGACATCAGTCTCATACCAGCGAAGTTTTCCCAGACTTCCGGACCCACCTTTAAATGGACAGCTTAAACTGTGTGGAAATGAAGTATCCGTTTTGGCAAGGTAGCAGCCTAATTAGTACAAAGTGAGGTTACAGTCCTAGCCTGGTGGAATCACCACCCGCCATTGTCTGGTCTTCCCTGGTCCTATCTTGGATAAAGATGGAGCTTAGGAGGTGATCATATGTGGATATATTCCGTTTATCATTTCTTACTCCGGTAGGAGAGGGGAGTATATTTCTATTTGTTGAGTCATCACCTGCCATTGTCTGGTCTTCCCTGGTCCTACCTTGGATACAGACGGAGCCTAGGAGCTGATCATATGTGTATATATTCCGTTTATCATTTAATACTCTGGTTGGGGAGGAGAGCATATATCTATTTCTTGAATCATCACCCGCCATTGTCTGGTCTTCCCTGGTCCTAGCTTAGATAAGGATGGGGCTTAAGAGCTGATCATATGAATATATATTCCGTTTATAAGCTCTAGTAAACTTTCTTTTGATTAGAAACAAAGTTTTGTACTTAAAATAGGATGCCTAACTTTATGTTCCTTCAGCTAAGAATATAACCCTAAGTCAAGTGTTCGATTCCTATCAAATGGCTTTCTAAATATCTTAAAGGAAAGCCACACGAGCCTATTCGAATACCAATTAATAAGCCAGAAAAGCCACTGTGTTCTTTGCAATAAACTCACGTTCTAAGCTTCCCTATGTCCGAAATATCAATATTTCATTTGACAATCTAAAACCGAAGTCATGTACACGCATTCGGATACATACGTTTATGACGTTACCGAAATTACCTAAGCATTATTTATTCTATCTGTAGAAGCTGTTGTCTTAACTTTTGAAAGCTGATAAGCATATTACATGCTGTGTTAAGAGGGAACTTTGGAAAAGAGAGAGAGAGAGAGAGAGAGAGAGAGAGAGAGAGAGAGAGAGAGAGAGAGAGAGAGAGAGAGAAAGAAAGAATAGATCTATATATCTAGAAGGAAAGCTAATGGTTTTGATGATACTAATAAATTGTATATTACAATTAAATATTCAATTTACGATGTATTAATCTATAAATTGTAATTTACCAAATACATTGGAAAAAAATATTATTTCTATATTTCTACTGACTATGAAATTAAATCAAATACCTTGCCTTGCCATATATATATATATATATATATATATATATATATATATATATATATATATATAAATTGCCATCAACTTTTATCTCTCTGTAACTGAGTTGCTAAGCCAATAAAACCTCAAGTTTTTTGGGCCTGGGTTCGATTCCCCGGACAACAAAAAGCTATTATCTTCGAGTTGATTCCCCCTTGGGTCTCTGATCCCGAGGTAGAGAGAATCCAGACACTAGAAGGTGTATTATATATGGCTTATATGAATAAATAAATATATATATATATATATATATATATATTATATATATATATATATATATATATATATATATATATATATATATATATATATATATATATATATATATATATATATATATTATATACATATATATATCTATATTGTCATTCATTTTCAGAGTTCTTAAAACTTGAAACGAAGCTCTCTGTATAATGAAGATTATTACCCCCAAGTGAATGAATAAATGAATAACATGTTGGATTTTCTGACAGGGCTGGAGGCTCTCACTTCGTTTAATGGAAGAAGGGCTTATAGGACCTGAATTTAATTAATTGGGTTTTTATTTCCAGTGAAAATTATATATAACTGCTCTAAGGACAATCAAAATAGGTTTGAACTGGTTAGTTTGAAGGTTTAAAGGTTAATCATAAATACCAGAGAGAAGGGATAGTGATAAGGCCTAGGTAGTAGAACTATGCCTTAGACTCTCCCAAGGCCATTCTCCACCCAAGTTAGGACCAAGGAGGACCAGGCTACTAATGAAAAAGCAGGTAGATTTGTGAGCTCCACTAGACACCAATGATCAATGCTCAAGGCCCATTCTCCACCCAAGTTAGGACCAGGGAGGGCCAGGCTACTAATGAAAAAGCAAGTAGACTTGTAAGCTCCCCTAGACACCAATGATCAGGGCTCAAGGCCCATTCTCCACCCATGTTAGGACCAGGGAGGGACAGGCTACTAATGAAAAAGCAGGTAGACTTATAGGCTCCCTTAAGCCCCCATCCTTAGCACATAAGGATAGTCAGGTTGCAGACACTACAAGAAACCATATATATATATATATATATATATATATATATATATATATATATATATATATATATATATATGTGTGTGTGTGTGTGTGTGTGTGTGTGTGTGTATATATATGTATATATATATATATATATATATATATATATATATATATATATATATATATATACATGTATATATACATATATATATGTATATAATATATATATACATATATATATATATATATATATATATATATATATATATATATATATACATGTATATATACATATATATATGTATATAATATATATATATATATATATATATATATATATATATATATATATATATATATACAGTAGATCCCTAAAAGTTTTACCACAAAATTAATAAACCTACAGTTAAACAATAAAAAATTCCTCTTATAAACGCATTAATTCACCCCTTTTCAAAATACGCATTACGCTAAAATTGCCATCCACTTAAAAACCTAAAAAAAAATCCCATCCAATAAATATAATGGAAGACTGAGATCTTATCCTGAACATTATAGAGAACGTCAGAATCCCTTTTACTTTGAATATATCAAAACCCATTTCTCCCCTACCCTTGGGATGCGGCAAGAACTGGTATCCCATCCATCTTACGTCTGGCAGGCGCGCCTCACTGGATGGACTGGCATCAAATCAGATGTGGCAGGTGATCTGTACGATTTGCAAAAGGGAGACTTGATTGATTCGTGGTGGCAGATGGGCTGATTTTCAGATAAGGAGATGTCTTGGAGATAAAAAGAGATTTATTAAGGGAGAGAGAGAGAGAGAGAGAGAGAGAGAGAGAGAGAGAGAGAGAGAGAGAGAGAGAGAGAGAGAGAGAGAGGAGGATATTATCGGATGAATGTAATAATTTAATGAAGGGAAAAGAACTGGCCTTATCTCTCTCTCTCTCTCTCTCTCTCTCTCTCTCTCTCTCTCTCTCTCTCTCTCTCTCTCTCTCTCTCTCTCTCTCTCTCTCTCTCTCAGACATGCAAACCTTCACAAAAACAGAATCATAACAGATATGCATGCACAAGACCACAGACCAACAGACGAAACTCACAGACATACGTACACAAAACCACAGACAAAGAGCAAACAGAAATTTACACAGACAGGTTGTGGCATATTAACAGAGACCATAACAGACAAAACTCACAGACATGCATAATACCACAGACAAAAAGCAAACAGATATTTACACAGACAGGTTGACGCAAATAAACAAGAGACCAAAACACACGAAAGTTACAGCCATACATAAAAGCACAGACAAAAAGCAAACAGAAATTACACAGACAGGCCGTCGCAAATTAACTGTAACTAACACAGACGAAACTCACAGACATGCATACACAAAACCACAGACAAAGAGCAAACAAAAAATTAAACACACAGGTTGTAGCAAATTAAGACCAAAATAGACGTAATCCCAGACATACTTAAAAGCACTCTCTCTCTCTCTCTCTCTCTCTCTCTCTCTCTCTCTCTCTCTCTCCTCTCTCTCTCTCTCTCTCTCTCTCTCTCTCTCAAAGAGCAAATAGTCTCCATGGTTGGTCTAAAAGGTCCTTGAGAGATTCAAAATCCATGTAACTCTCTCTCTCTCTCTCTCTCTCTCTCTCTCTCTCTCTCTCTCTCTCTCATCTCTCTCTCTCTCTCTCTCTCTCTCTCTCTCACAGACATAGATAAAAGAACAGACCAACGCCAAGTAGAAATTTGCACAAACAGGTTATCGCAAATTAACAGAGACCAAAACAGAAGAAACTCACAAATATACGTAACACCACAGACAATAGGCAAACATAAATTACACAGACAGCATAGACGAAACTCACAGAACATACATAAAACCACAGACCAACGCCAAGTAGAAATTTGCACAGACAAGTTGTGGCAAATTAACATACCCGATAACAGACTCGGGAAACCATTTAGAGAATGGCATGCAAAATGATTTGGTCAGAAGCATTGGTCACCCACCCTTTGCACCCTTGTTGATTGGCTCTTTTTCTTCTTCTCTCGATTATTATTGTGAATTGAATATTCATGGCGTCACATGTCAGAGGGGGAGAGAGGCCCTTCCCCTTCGAGAAAGAGAGAGAGAGAGAGAGAGAGAGAGAGAGAGAGAGAGAGAGAGAGAGAGAGAGAGAGAGAGAGAGAGAGAGAGAGATTGGTGCAAATGCCGCTACTTCACACTAGTGGACTTCAATACCAGGTGTTTTAGCATTCTTCTTCTTCTTCTTCTTCTTCTTCTTCTTCTTCTTCTTCTTCTTCTTCTTCTTCTGTTAGTTC
>NW_027169420.1:22500-25000 GCF_036898095.1 Palaemon carinicauda
GGAACCCCTTTTCCATAATATCTCCACCAACTGGAATATTTCTCTCAGAAACACCTCACCAACTGGAAATTTCTCCTCAGACTCCCCAACAATAACCTACCTCCGCTGCAAACGTCCTTTTTGACTCCTGAACTGCTTCGCGAGAAAAAACTGAAAATCGTTTTGACAAGTATCCAAATGAACGTTCTCCCAGAAAGGTGGGAACTATCAGAAATGGTTGCTAATAGTTTATTGAATCACTCTGATTTCCCCCTTTCTATTAAAGAGGGAATGGCCAGAGAGGGGAAAGGATAAAGGAAAAGAAACTAGGAGAAAACGGAGGTCCCGGAAATAGGGAAACAAGTTAATGCTGGTGTGCAAACCCCGTAGAGTTTCACAGGTGTAGTCTCTAGGTGTTTTCTTTGGTTGATTATTATCATTATTATTAATTATTGATTATTAATTATTTGTTGTTGTTGTTGTTGTTATTATTATTATTATAGCTTCATTCAGGGTAAACATATGAAAAAGGGCAAGCTTGGTCCGTAGACTGGAGTCAAATGTTGACAATCTTCACTGGCGAAGGTCTGAAATCTCCTCTCTTCTTCTTCTTCTTCTTCTTCTTCTTCTCCTGATTATTATTATTATTATTATCATTATTATTATTATTATTATCATAGAACGAGTAAAATCCACCATCTATTTACCAATACCCCAACTCTGACATGGTGCTCAAGACTAACATCAATCTTCTCGTCACAATTCCTGAAAATCAAGACAGAAACTTCTACATACCTTTTAATATATGCATCAAAATTTATTCCTTCCCTTATCAAGAGAAGTCTCATTTTCCCCTCGACTGAGAGGGGACAGTGAGGGGAAAGACGTAATGAAAAGAAAAACAACTGAAAATAAGAAAGTATTTTGATGGCATATTCAAACATCCTCTGACGTGAAATGACTTTGAAGAATGATGGTGGTATTGTCTTATGAGTAATGGCATATAGCCTAGGGGGGGGGGGGCAGGAGAGGGCATAGGTGGTGATATACTAATGATATATAAAAAGGTATTCATTAATATGTTAAGTTATTAACATCGGTTTTAGGTAGAAAAAGGCGACGCTACAAAGAATTTCTTCGTAGACCTGCGACATTGAGACGACGCGTTACAGTAAAGGAGACTTGGTTCATCAATAAAATAAATGGAATTAATGACAAACTTCATAACAACTAGATAGGTTAAATCAAATGGGAACATAAAAAAAACAGTAATTTTTCAAAATCTTTCACTAGTTTACATCGTTTCTCTATACTATCACAAACTAGCAATACGTATTCTTCGATATTCGCCGAGATGACACGATACAGTAAAAGACGTTTGGTTCAACCAAAATAAATTGAATCAATGGATTTTTCATATATGATTGCAAACTATCACCACCAGACAGGTTACATCCAACTGGGACATAAAAAACCACTAATTTTTCAAATTCTTTCACTAGTTAATGCCGTTTCTCTATACTAACCTAAACTAGCAATACGTATTCTTTAATATTCGCCGAGATAACACAATACAGTAAAGGACGTTTTGGTTCATCAAACTTGGGCATATAGCATCCTGCTTTTCCAACTAAGGTTGTAGCTTAGCAAATAACAATAATAATAATAATAATAATAACGGACTTCTCATACATGATAAGAAATTCTATCACGATTAGACAGGTTAAAGCAAACTGGGACATAAAAAACCACTAATTTTTCAAATTCTTCCAATAGTTTATGTCGTTTCTCTCTACTATCCTAAACCAGCAATAAGTATTCTTCAATATTCGCCGAGATGACACGTTACAGTAAAGGATGTAACTAGAAAATGACTAGTTAATACTTTACCAGATGACCGATAAGGAAGGCCACTAAGACAATCACTAAAGCATATTGCAAGGTATGTTAATGGGGAAGAGGTAATGCCTCTTACCATAAACACTCACCTCCCGGGAGAGGAAGGGGGAGGGTATGACAATTCTCCTATGTAGCCAAAAGAAGAAGAAGAAGAAGAAGAAGATACTAAGCGAATAAACAAGTAGAACATATTTATGTAATACAATACACCTTCGTGTTTTCAACTCCAAATATTTTGCAAATCTCGCACGGAAATCAGTTCATTACTGGGTCCAATTATAATAAGATAAAAACCTAATTCAGTTCAATTTCGGGATAATTCGGATGCCATTATATAGAAAGTAATTTTCATTAGTACAATTTGCGACATATAGTCTGTGGAATTGTTTAGAAAATATAAATAAGTAAATAGATCTGTTAAAATCATCTAAATTGGTGGCTTATTGGGGAAAATAACAATGATGTTTGTATATATATATATATATATATATATATATATATATATATATATATATATATATATATATATATATATATATATATATATATATATCTATATATATGAATATAAATAATATATATACACACATATATATATGTTCATTGTTTAATATATATATAT
>NW_027169420.1:32500-35000 GCF_036898095.1 Palaemon carinicauda
ATTACGATACAAATGGATAAATAAAATGCTTTTACGAACTCAAAAAAAAAAGATGATTTTTTTTAGTGTTTATTTTTGTCGAGTCAATAAGAAACTATCATTAATGTTATTACAGAATATCTTTGCGTTCACGTTATTTAAAAAGGTTGTTGTTGTTGTTGTTGTTGTTGTTGTTGTTGTTGTTGTTGTTGTTGTTGTTGTTGTTATTATTATTATTATTATTATTATTATTATTATTATTATTATTATTACAAGCTACACTACAACCCTAGTTGGAAAAGCCAGATGCTATAAGCCCAAGGGCTCCAACAGGGAAAAGTATTATTATTATTATTATTATTATTATTATTATTATTATTATTATTATTATTATTATTATTATTATTATTATTATTATTATTATTATTATTTTAAGATAGGCTACAAACCCTAGTTGGAAAATCAAGATGCTATAAGCCCAAGGGCTCCAACAGGGGAAAATAGCGGAGATTATAATAGCGAAGCCAACAGCAATGTACTATTTTAATGACTTGAAGGATAGGCAGCGAGTGTACTGCAAAAATCCAGAAATAACACAAAAGAAAGATGTCCTTTTTATTTGAAGTAACTGAAGAGGAATATATGAACCGTGAGTCTTGTCAAAAAGTCATTATTACATTACTTCTCTTGTAGTTTATCTATTTCCTTATTTCCTTTCCTTACTGGACTATTTTCTCTGTTGGAGCCCTTGGGATTATAGCATCTTGCTTTTCCAAATAGGGTTGTAGCTTAGCAAGTAATAATAATAATAATAATAATAATAATAATATTCAATAGCATAAAAACATTCTCTCTCTCTCTCTCTCTCTCTCTCTCTCTCTCTCTCTCTCTCTCTCTCCTCTCTCTCTCTCTCCTCTCTCTCTCTCTCTCTCCTCTTTCTCTCTCTCTCTCTCAATAAACTTTAGACAATCAACATTCAAAGCCTTGCAAAACATTACTTTTTTTTCTCTCTCTCTCTCAATTTTAGATAGCCAATATTCAATGCCTTGAAAACATCTCTCTCTCTCTCTCTCTCTCTCTCTCTCTCTCTCTCTCTCTCTCTCTCTCTCTCTCTCTCTCTCTCTCTCTCTCTCTCTCTCTCTCTCAATCAACCGTGTGTCTTGTCACAAAGTCATTATTAAATTATAATAGAATTCTTTGTCTTAAAGACATGTTACATTTTTCTAACCCATCTGATTACCTCTTCACAATTAACTCTTCCTCGAGAGTTTCATGATAAAAATTCTCTCAATCATTTTCCTTGTTTTAATGAGTGGCATTATGTATACAAGTCGGGTTAGGAAATATAAAAAATTATATTAAAAAAAAGCTGTTATTAAGTTTTCGAAGTTTAGTCAGCCAGAAGATTTTGTTTTTCAATTTTTTTTTTATGATTGGGGGGAGGGGGTCGTGTTGTCATTTCTGGGTAATAAATGTGTTTATAAGAGGCGTCTTGTTAAAAATAAATATAAATTGATGACAACAAAAAACGTAAACAACAACAATGTTGATGACGATGATGATAATAAAATCATCAAGACATTGTTGATGATAACAATTATATTATTGAATTGGATTCATAAATTTGTGTTATATGAGTCAGTGTTGGAGCCGGGAAGACCATTCAGCTCCAAAGTGTAACTAGGAAAAATATATTATTATTATTATTATTATTATTATTATTATTATTATTATTATTATTGTTGTTTGTTGTAAAGCTTTTACCCCTCATAAATATTTATAATATGAACTAAATCATTACGGAAAGAGGCGAATAACCTTACACATCAAGGTCAGCCACTGCGGAGCAAAACGCAAATAGCTTACTGCTACATGGAGTAAACCATAGAGGGCTTCTTACAATAATCTTTGTTAATACATAAAAAGAAGTAATTTTTTAAAGAATATATAGTAATGTAGAACCGGAAAATAAGAATATTAACGAACGATTTGTATCAATATATTAAAAATAATTCAAAATAGTCCCCGGGTGAGCACAACTGCACCCCGTTTTCTATACGGAGTCATTCTAGCCAGCCGTCGCCATATTAGGATTGGCTGAGGCCCGATAAATTCCACCCCCTGAGGCAATTAGATCCAACTATTCCGAGCCTTAAGTGGTTCCCCCAACACACCCAAACCCCCTTTTTGAGGGATGGGGGCTAATGCGGACGCCAGCCCCAAGTAGCCTCTGTGTATTGCTTAGGGTAAATCAGGTATAATTACAAACCTCCTCATAATTATTGCCTAATTTCCCGGGACAATAAAGTTTCATAGGGTAACCGGGTGATTATTGGAGTCGGCCAAGACTGGAGTCATCGAAGACTGGAATCAGCGAAGACTGGAGACAGTGAAGACCTGAGTCAGTGAAGACTGGAGACGGCAAAGACTGAGACGGCAAAGACTGGAGTCAGCAAAGACTGGAGTCAGCAAAGACTGGAGTCAACGAAGACTGGAGTCAGCAAAGACTGGAGTCAGCAAA
>NW_027169421.1:10000-38992 GCF_036898095.1 Palaemon carinicauda
TCATTGATTCCTAATAGAACTTTATTCAGCACTCCTTAATATTGCCAAAGTTTTTTCAACTTTACAAGGTATCCTGATTTCAGTCTTTAATTGATGAAAAGAAAACCAGTGACTGTACTGGCCAGAGTAGCCCTTCATGGAAGAAAAGTTAAATATATTGAGAGAGTAGCCTAGTCCTCTGAGGAAGAAAATAGGCATAAGAACCCAAAGTAGACGGCGATATATGTAAAGAAAGTATTGATAGTGATAGTCAAAAAGTAGTCCTCTATATAGAAAGGAAGCAAGAGCCAAAGGAACGAATTAGATATACTGAGTTAGGTATCATTGCTAATTTATGAAGGTATGCTAATGGTCAATTGCAGGAGACTTTAGCCAAATCCTTTACTAACATTCTCTAAGAGTCTATATCACTTATTACTTTACTTCCCACTTTTTATCTCCAAGGTCCGGGTCAGTTAGGGATAAAGATAGGCGTAAAACTACGCCGATTCCTAGCTGGCCTCTGTGACCTAATTAACAAAAAATTACTAACAATGGAAAGTACTCTACGAGTCTAAGTCGCCTCTTACTTTATTTCCAGCTTTTCATCTCCCAGGTCCGGGTCAGTTAGGGATAAAGATAGGCGGAAAACTACGCCGATTCCTAGCTGGCCTCTGTGACCTAATTAACAAAAAATTACTAACAATGGAAAGTACTCTACGAGTCTAAGTCGCCTCTTACTTTATTTCCAGCTTTTTATCTCCAAGGTCCGGGTCAGTTAGGGATAAAGATAGGCGGAAAACTACGCCGATTCCTAGCTGGCCTCTGTGACCTAATTAACAAAAAATTACTAACAATGGAAAGTACTCTACGAGTCTAAGTCGCCTCTTACTTTATTTCCAGCTTTTTAAATCTCTTGTGTCCGGGTCAGTTAGGCTTAAAGGAAAGACTTGCAAAAGTATGCCGATTCCTAGCTGACCTCTGTGACGTAATGTGCTGATTCCTGGCTGAGCCTGTCTGGGCTCAGTGAGGTGTAAAGGCACATCATAGCGCTCATGCGCGATTCACGCCGATTCCTGGCTTACTTCTGTGACTCTGTCACGGGTTGGTTACAGTGTTAAAGGCGTGTTTTGGAAAATCCGGTTTCTGGCAAAAGTCGGAAACCGGCTAGTAAACGGTTCCTTTACCTTATGGCGAGGGACTTAGAACCCCCCTCAAAATAAGGTTTCAGGATGTCGGGGTAGTCTCAATGTTGGGGTGATCACAAACCTCTTGATTGTTACTACTTTGATCCGCTCTGGTTTGGGGTTCCAGAGACGCTCAAGTGTTGGTGACATGTGCTCCCAATATGTGCTCGCAACACATGGAGGTGGGTGCATGGTACTGATCTTGTACAGTGGACGTCCCCCCTGTCTCGAAGGTCATGACCTCATCGTGGTGAGACAGTGGCAACATGCTTCATACATGGTGTGCTTCAATACACTACAAAAGTTTATAAGCATGGCTAACTATGACCATAACACCATTGGTTTAAAGTCTCCTGCTTGTACTGAAAGGGAAAAGCACCTTTAGAATTTAATGATAATATTTCCTAGGGTTGAAATAGTTTCAACATATTACATTAGTATCAATAGCTCTAAAAAAAATGCAAAGGGGGATAATACAGGAATGATGATACAGTAGATTAAGTGGTACTTTTTTGTTGGTTTAACTTGAAATGAAATAAATTTTGCAATTTTAAGTCAAATGACTTTACAGAACTTTGGACTCGATGGTCTTTAGGTAGGTCTTAATGTGTCAGGTATTTTGGGGGTAAAAAAACTTGATTGCATAGAAGTATATCTTAAGGTACAAATTGCTGTATAGTGGTCATGTTCATAGAAACTTTCTGTAGGCTAATTCTGAAATCCTGGTTAAGGCAAGTTGTGAAATATCAAAGTTTTTATATAATTATCGAATGTGTAGTAGTTTTTAGGTACTTATAAAAAAGGGATTGTTTTAAAGAGTTTGGGAATGTCTTCTAACCCGTATATATTTATAAAATAGTTTATTATTTTTCCTGTTTTTGTAAGTTTGGACCTTTATGATAACTTAAATATGATCTTTATTTTTTTTTAATTGTTAAATAATCTATAAACTTCATACTAGCTGCCATAATATTTCTATGCAAATCCTCTAACAATTATATAAGTAAATAACTCTCTGATATTGACATATCTTTCTCCCTTTCAGGTAACAGATTTGGCCTTACAAGGTGGTGTGGTTGGCAGCCATTTTGAGATTCTTTTACACTTTAGCTGTTAGATGATGATGATATCCTGTAAAACTTTCAGCCATTAACTGTTATTTACCTACTGCAAATAAATGTTGAAAAGAGTTTTGATTTTTTTTTGGCCATAAAAACATTTACTTTTTTTTCTCATTTTAGGAAAAGTTACTTTGTTGTTCCTCCACCACCCCCCCCCCCTTTCCTTGCCCTGGATCTGACCAAAGGGTGCTCAATTATTGTAGAATAAATACTTAGTAGTTTGTTTATTTTTATATTTAGATTTTAATTGAATATTTTTGTGGTCATTTTTTTTATATATTTTTTTAATCTATTTGTAATAAATATTTATTTTGGACTTGGCCTTTATCTATTCTTTTTTAATATTAAACGGTCTTTGAATTTTTGTTTTATTTTAGAAGGTATTGAATTGGCTTCAAAATGAATTTTTAATGAATTTTTTTGGAGAGGGTCAAATCGACCCATCGAAACCTATCCAAGGTGGTGAAATAACAATACTTATCCAGGGTTATTGAATTGTTATTTCTAATAATTATAAGGTTGTTTAATTGATTTGTATAATTAATTCTAATATGAAATAGTTCTTTTTGTACTGTAAGGAAACCTTAATTTTAGGAAATACGTTATTAAAGTTTTAGTGATAAATTTCATATCCATTTAAGCACTTTTTGAAAAGGGTTTTTATTGCACAACAATTTATTTTTGTTCTGATTTCAGAGACAAACCTGGTTACCGAAAAGGCACTAGCAGCTCTTCGAATCAAAGGTATGTCAACAAAACTACTACAGTATAATATGTTAATATCAATTTACTGCTTGCTGTGATTAACATAAGGATAGAAAGTCAATAACATTATATAATTACTAATTTGTATCTGGTAGATTTTACCCTAAAACACTGTTGTGGGTGATTTTTACCTTAAACACATTTGTTTCATGTGCGTAGAGATGCATAGGTGGAGGCATCCCAGTCGGTTTTTCTATAGCTTCAGTTGGATAATATTGACCACAAAAATGTATCAAAATAATAACATACAAACTGTTCTTTGTTGCCAAGTGAAATTGAAAATGAAGATGATAATGTTGAAAGAGATTTTGAATAGCTCTGAATCTGACAAATATTATGAGCAACCCTCTAAATGTGATGTGGACAGTGATGAGTTTGATGAAATGAAATTACAAAGTAGTGCGTGCAAGAGACACACCTACACCAACACCTCACAAGACATGGGGTGTCCAGCGTGTAGGCCAACACCACCACTCTTCCACCAGTAAACCCCAAGATCCATGCCTGCCTTCTCCCTCTGCTATCTCGGCTGTAAAGACTGTTGCTAGGTACCGTAAAAGGCTCCAGAGTGCGGCTGTTAAAGGTTTAACAAAACCAGTCACTCCTGCTGCGTGTGCTGTCTCTTCTGTTGCTTGTGATGTCTCTTCTGCTGCTTGTAATGTCTTTGCTGCTGCCCGTGCTGTCTCTGCTGCTGCCCGTGCTGTCTCTGCTGCTGCCCGTGCTGTCTCTGCTGCTGCCCGTGACGTCTCTTCTGCTACCTATGACATCCCTTCTGCTGCCCATGACGTCTCTTCTGCTACCTATGACGTCCCTTCTGCTGCCTGTGATGTCTCTCCTGCTTCAAGTTTTTAATCTTTCACTTTTTTTTGTTAAATTTAACATTATTTTTTTTTAATTTCTCAAATGTTATCGCTGGATTAGCAGAACATAAGACTAGTAGTTTATGGATATTCTATGTTCTTAGACAGTTTGTGATGTAGGCAGGCAAACTTTCAATGATTCCTAATAGAACTTTATTCAGCACTCCTTAATATTGCTAAAGTTTTTTCAACTTTACAAGGTATCTTGATTTTAGTCTTTAATTAATGAAAAGACAACCAGTGACTGTACTGGCCAGAGTAGCCCTTCATGGAAGAAAAGTTAGATATATTGAGAGAGTAGCCTAGTCCTCTGAGGAAGAAAATAGGCATAAGAACCCAAAGTAGACGGCGATATATGTAAAGAAAGTATTGATAGTGATAGTCAAAAAGTAGTCCTCTATATAGAAAGGAAGCAAGAGCCAAAGGAACGAATTAGATATACTGAGTTAGGTATCATTGCTAATTTATGAAGGTATGCTAATGGTCAATTGCAGGAGACTTAAGCCAAATCCTTTACTAACATTCTCTACGAGTCTATATCACTTATTACTTTACTTCCCACTTTTTATCTCCAAGGTCCAGGTCAGTTAGGGATAAAGATAGGCGTAAAACTACGCCGATTCCTAGCTGGCCTCTGTGACCTAATTAACAAAAAATTACTAACAATGGAAAATACTCTACGAGTCTATGTCGTCTCTTACTTTATTTCCAGCTTTTTATCTCCAAGGTCCGGGTCAGTTAGGGATAAAGATAGGCGGAAAACTACGCCGATTCCTAGCTGGCCTCTGTGACCTAATTAACAAAAAATTACTAACAATGGAAAGTACTCTATGAGTCTAAATCGCCTCTTACTTTATTTCCAGCTATTTATCTCCAAGGTCCGGGTCAGTTAGGGATAAAGATAGGCGGAAAACTACGCCGATTCCTAGCTGGCCTCTGTGACCTAATTAACAAAAAATTACTAACAATGGAAAGTACTCTACGAGTCTAAGTCGCCTCTTACTTTATTTCCAGCTTTTTAAATCTCTTGTGTCCGGGTCAGTTAGGCTTAAAGGAAAGACTTGCAAAAGTATGCCGATTCCTAGCTGACCTCTGTGACGTAATGTGCTGATTCCTGGCTGAGCCTGTCTGGGCTCAGTGAGGTGTAAAGGCACATCATAGCGCTCATGCGCGATTCACGCCGATTCCTGGCTTACTTCTGTGACTCTGTCACGGGTTGGTTACAGTGTTAAAGGCGTGTTTTGGAAAATCCGGTTTCTGGCAAAAGTCGGAAACCGGCTAGTAAACGGTTCCTTTACCTTATGGCGAGGGACTTAGAACCCCCCTCAAAATAAGGTTTCAGGATGTCGGGGTAGTCTCAATGTTGGGGTGATCACAAACCTCTTGATTGTTACTACTTTGATCCGCTCTGGTTTGGGGTTCCAGAGACGCTCAAGTGTTGGTGACATGTGCTCCCAATATGTGCTCGCAACACATGGAGGTGGGTGCATGGTACTGATCTTGTACAGTGGACGTCCCCCCTGTCTCGAAGGTCATGACCTCATCGTGGTGAGACAGTGGCAACATGCTTCATACATGGTGTGCTTCAATACACTACAAAAGTTTATAAGCATGGCTAACTATGACCATAACACCATTGGTTTAAAGTCTCCTGCTTGTACTGAAAGGGAAAAGCACCTTTAGAACTTAATGATAATATTTCCTAGGGTTGAAATAGTTTCAACATATTACATTAGTATCAATAGCTCTAAAAAAAATGCAAAGGGGGATAATACAGGAATGATGATACAGTAGATACTACCGCTAGAGAGTTATGGGGTCTTTTGACTGGCCAGATAGTACTACATTGGATCCTTCTCTCTGGTTACGGTTCATTTTCCCTTTGCCTACATACACACTGAATAGTCTGGCATATTCTTTACATATTCTCCTCTATCCTCATACACCTGACAACACAGATTACCAAACAATTCTTCATCACCCAAGGGGTTACTGCACTGTAATTGTTCAGTGCCACTTTCCTCTTGGTAAGGGTAGAAGAGACTCTTTAGCTATGGTAAGCAGCTCTTCTAGGAGAAGGACACTCCAAAATCAAACCACTGTTCTCTAGTCTTGGGTAGTGCCATAGCCTCTGTACCATGGCCTTTCACTGTCTTGGGTTAGAGTTCTCTTGCTTGAGGGTACACTCGAGCACACTCTCCTATCTTATTTCTCTTCCTCTTGTTTTGTTAAAGTTTTTATAGTTTATATAGGAGATATTTATTGTTGTTACTCTTCTTAGAATATTTTATTTTCCTTTTTTCCTTTCCGCACTGAGCTATTTTCCCTGTTGGAGCCCCTGGGCTTATAGCATACTGCTTTTCCAACTAGGGTTGTAGCTTAGTAAGTAATAATAATAATAATAATAAGTGGTACTTTTTTGTTGGTTTAACTTGAAATGAAATAAATTTTGCAATTTTAAGTCAAATGACTTTACAGAACTTTGGACTCGATGGTCTTTAGGTAGGTCTTAATGTGTCAGGTATTTTGGGGGTAAAAAAACTTGATTGCATAGAAGTATATCTTAAGGTACAAATTGCTGTATAGTGGTCATGTTCATAGAAAATTTCTGTAGGCTAATTCTGAAATCCTGGTTAAGGCAAGTTGTGAAATATCAAAGTTTTTATATAATTATCGAATGTGTAGTAGTTTTTAGGTACTTATAAAAAAGGGATTGTTTTAAAGAGTTTGGGAATGTCTTCTAACCCGTATATATTTATAAAATAGTTTATTATTTTTCCTGTTTTTGTAAGTTTGGACCTTTATGATAACTTAAATATGATCTTTATTTTTTTTTAATTGTTAAATAATCTATAAACTTCATACTAGCTGCCATAATATTTCTATGCAAATCCTCTAACAATTATATAAGTAAATAACTCTCTGATATTGACATATCTTTCTCCCTTTCAGGTAACAGATTTGGCCTTACAAGGTGGTGTGGTTGGCAGCCATTTTGAGATTCTTTTACACTTTAGCTGTTAGATGATGATGATATCCTGTAAAACTTTCAGCCATTAACTGTTATTTACCTACTGCAAATAAATGTTGAAAAGAGTTTTGATTTTTTTTTGGCCATAAAAACATTTACTTTTTTTTCTCATTTTAGGAAAAGTTACTTTGTTGTTCCTCCACCCCCCCCCCTTTCCTTGCCTTGGATCTGACCAAAGGGTGCTCAATTATTGTAGAATAAATACTTAGTAGTTTGTTTATTTTTATATTTAGATTTTAATTGAATATTTTTGTGGTCATTTTTTTTATATATTTTTTTAATCTATTTGTAATAAATATTTATTTTGGACTTGGCCTTTATCTATTCTTTTTTAATATTAAACGGTCTTTGAATTTTTGTTTTATTTAAGAAGGTATTGAATTGGCTTCAAAATGAATTTTTAATGAATTTTTTTGGAGAGGGTCAAATCGACCCATCGAAACCTATCCAAGGTGGTGAAATAACAATACTTATCCAGGGTTATTGAATTGTTATTTCTAATAATTATAAGGTTGTTTAATTGATTTGTATAATTAATTCTAATATGAAATAGTTCTTTTTGTACTGTAAGGAAACCTTAATTTTAGGAAATACGTTATTAAAGTTTTAGTGATAAATTTCATATCCATTTAAGCACTTTTTGAAAAGGGTTTTTATTGCACAACAATTTATTTTTGTTCTGATTTCAGAGACAAACCTGGTTACCGAAAAGGCACTAGCAGCTCTTCGAATCAAAGGTATGTCAACAAAACTACTACAGTATAATATGTTAATATCAATTTACTGCTTGCTGTGATTAACATAAGGATAGAAAGTCAATAACATTATATAATTACTAATTTGTATCTGGTAGATTTTACCCTAAAACACTGTTGTGGGTGATTTTTACCTTAAACACATTTGTTTCATGTGCGTAGAGATGCATAGGTGGAGGCATCCCAGTCGGTTTTTCTATAGCTTCAGTTGGATAATATTGACCACAAAAATGTATCAAAATAATAACATACAAACTGTTCTTTGTTGCCAAGTGAAATTGAAAATGAAGATGATAATGTTGAAAGAGATTTTGAATAGCTCTGAATCTGACAAATATTATGAGCAACCCTCTAAATGTGATGTGGACAGTGATGAGTTTGATGAAATGAAATTACAAAGTAGTGCGTGCAAGAGACACACCTACACCAACACCTCACAAGACATGGGGTGTCCAGCGTGTAGGCCAACACCACCACTCTTCCACCAGTAAACCCCAAGATCCATGCCTGCCTTCTCCCTCTGCTATCTCGGCTGTAAAGACTGTTGCTAGGTACCGTAAAAGGCTCCAGAGTGCGGCTGTTAAAGGTTTAACAAAACCAGTCACTCCTGCTGCGTGTGCTGTCTCTTCTGTTGCTTGTGATGTCTCTTCTGCTGCTTGTGATGTCTTTGCTGCTGCCCGTGCTGTCTCTGCTGCTGCCCGTGCTGTCTCTGCTGCTGCCCGTGACGTCTCTTCTGCTACCTATGACATCCCTTCTGCTGCCCATGACGTCTCTTCTGCTACCTATGACGTCCCTTCTGCTGCCTGTGATGTCTCTCCTGCTTCAAGTTTTTAATCTTTCACTTTTTTTTGTTAAATTTAACATTATTTTTTTTTAATTTCTCAAATGTTATCGCTGGATTAGCAGAACATAAGACTAGTAGTTTATGGATATTCTATGTTCTTAGACAGTTTGTGATGTAGGCAGGCAAACTTTCAATGATTCCTAATAGAACTTTATTCAGCACTCCTTAATATTGCTAAAGTTTTTTCAACTTTACAAGGTATCTTGATTTTAGTCTTTAATTAATGAAAAGAAAACCAGTGACTGTACTGGCCAGAGTAGCCCTTCATGGAAGAAAAGTTAGATATATTGAGAGAGTAGCCTAGTCCTCTGAGGAAGAAAATAGGCATAAGAACCCAAAGTAGACGGCGATATATGTAAAGAAAGTATTGATAGTGATAGTCAAAAAGTAGTCCTCTATATAGAAAGGAAGCAAGAGCCAAAGGAACGAATTAGATATACTGAGTTAGGTATCATTGCTAATTTATGAAGGTATGCTAATGGTCAATTGCAGGAGACTTTAGCCAAATCCTTTACTAACATTCTCTAAGAGTCTATATCACTTATTACTTTACTTCCCACTTTTTATCTCCAAGGTCCAGGTCAGTTAGGGATAAAGATAGGCGTAAAACTACGCCGATTCCTAGCTGGCCTCTGTGACCTAATTAACAAAAAATTACTAACAATGGAAAGTACTCTACGAGTCTATGTCGTCTCTTACTTTATTTCCAGCTTTTTATCTCCAAGGTCCGGGTCAGTTAGGGATAAAGATAGGCGGAAAACTATGCCGATTCCTAGCTGGCCTCTGTGACCTAATTAACAAAAAATTACTAACAATGGAAAGTACTCTACGAGTCTAAATCGCCTCTTACTTTATTTCCAGCTATTTATCTCCAAGGTCCGGGTCAGTTAGGGATAAAGATAGGCGGAAAACTACGCCGATTCCTAGCTGGCCTCTGTGACCTAATTAACAAAAAATTACTAGCAATGGAAAGTACTCTACGAGTCTAAGTCGCCTCTTACTTTATTTCCAGCTTTTTAAATCTCTTGTGTCCGGGTCAGTTTGGCTTAAAGGAAAGACTTGCAAAAGTATGCCGATTCCTAGCTGACCTCTGTGACGTAATGTGCTGATTCCTGGCTGAGCCTGTCTGGGCTCAGTGAGGTGTAAAGGCACATCATAGCGCTCATGCGCGATTCACGCCGATTCCTGGCTTACTTCTGTGACTCTGTCACGGGTTGGTTACAGTGTTAAAGGCGTGTTTTGGAAAATCCGGTTTCTGGCAAAAGTCGGAAACCGGCTAGTAAACGGTTCCTTTACCTTATGGCGAGGGACTTAGAACCCCCCTCAAAATAAGGTTTCAGGATGTCGGGGTAGTCTCAATGTTGGGGTGATCACAAACCTCTTGATTGTTACTACTTTGATCCGCTCTGGTTTGGGGTTCCAGAGACGCTCAAGTGTTGGTGACATGTGCTCCCAATATGTGCTCGCAACACATGGAGGTGGGTGCATGGTACTGATCTTGTACAGTGGACGTCCCCCCTGTCTCGAAGGTCATGACCTCATCGTGGTGAGACAGTGGCAACATGCTTCATACATGGTGTGCTTCAATACACTACAAAATTTTATAAGCATGGCTAACTATGACCATAACACCATTGGTTTAAAGTCTCCTGCTTGTACTGAAAGGGAAAAGCACTTTTAGAACTTAATGATAATATTTCCTAGGGTTGAAATAGTTTCAACATATTACATTAGTATCAATAGCTCTAAAAAAAATGCAAAGGGGGATAATACAGGAATGATGATACAGTAGATTAAGTGGTACTTTTTTGTTGGTTTAACTTGAAATGAAATAAATTTTGCAATTTTAAGTCAAATGACTTTACAGAACTTTGGACTCGATGGTCTTTAGGTAGGTCTTAATGTGTCAGGTATTTTGGGGGTAAAAAAACTTGATTGCATAGAAGTATATCTTAAGGTACAAATTGCTGTATAGTGGTCATGTTCATAGAAAATTTCTGTAGGCTAATTCTGAAATCCTGGTGAAGGTAAGTTGTGAAATATCAAAGTTTTTATATAATTATCGAATGTGTAGTAGTTTTTAGGTACTTATAAAAAAGGGATTGTTTTAAAGAGTTTGGGAATGTCTTCTAACCCGTATATATTTATAAAATAGTTTATTATTTTTCCTGTTTTTGTAAGTTTGGACCTTTATGATAACTTAAATATGATCTTTATTTTTTTTAATTGTTAAATAATCTATAAACTTCATACTAGCTGCCATAATATTTCTATGCAAATCCTCTAACAATTATATAAGTAAATAACTCTCTGATATTGACATATCTTTCTCCCTTTCAGGTAACAGATTTGGCCTTACAAGGTGGTGTGGTTGGCAGCCATTTTGAGATTCTTTTACACTTTAGCAGTAAGATGATGATATCCTGTAAAACTTTCAGCCATTAACTGTTATTTACCTACTGCAAATAAATGTTGAAAAGAGTTTTGATTTTTTTTTGGCCATAAAAACATTTACTTTTTTTTCTCATTTTAGGAAAAGTTACTTTGTTGTTCCTCCCCCCCCCCCCTTCCCTTGCCCTGGATCTGACCAAAGGGTGCTCAATTATTGTAGAATAAATACTTAGTAGTTTGTTTATTTTTATATTTAGATTTTAATTGAATATTTTTGTAGTCATTTTTTTTATATATTTTTTTAATCTATTTGTAATAAATATTTATTTTGGACTTGGCCTTTATCTATTCTTTTTTAATATTAAACGGTCTTTGAATTTTTGTTTTATTTTAGAAGGTATTGAATTGGCTTCAAAATGAATTTTTAATGAATTTTTTTGGAGAGGGGCAAATCGACCCATCGAAACCTATCCAAGGTGGTGAAATAACAATACTTATCCAGGGTTATTGAATTGTTATTTCTAATAATTATAAGGTTGTTTAATTGATTTGTATAATTAATTCTAATATGAAATAGTTCTTTTTGTACTGTAAGGAAACCTTAATTTTAGGAAATACGTTATTAAAGTTTTAGTGATAAATTTCATATCCATTTAAGCACTTTTTGAAAAGGGTTTTTATTGCACAACAATTTATTTTTGTTCTGATTTCAGAGACAAACCTGGTTACCGAAAAGGCACTAGCAGCTCTTCGAATCAAAGGTATGTCAACAAAACTACTACAGTATAATATGTTAATATCAATTTACTGCTTGCTGTGATTAACATAAGGATAGAAAGTCAATAACATTATATAATTACTAATTTGTATCTGGTAGATTTTACCCTAAAACACTGTTGTGGGTGATTTTTACCTTAAACACATTTGTTTCATGTGCGTAGAGATGCATAGGTGGAGGCATCCCAGTCGGTTTTTCTATAGCTTCAGTTGGATAATATTGACCACAAAAATGTATCAAAATAATAACATACAAACTGTTCTTTGTTGCCAAGTGAAATTGAAAATGAAGATGATAATGTTGAAAGAGATTTTGAATAGCTCTGAATCTGACAAATATTATGAGCAACCCTCTAAATGTGATGTGGACAGTGATGAGTTTGATGAAATGAAATTACAAAGTAGTGCGTGCAAGAGACACACCTACACCAACACCTCACAAGACATGGGGTGTCCAGCGTGTAGGCCAACACCACCACTCTTCCACCAGTAAACCCCAAGATCCATGCCTGCCTTCTCCCTCTGCTATCTCGGCTGTAAAGACTGTTGCTAGGTACCGTAAAAGGCTCCAGAGTGCGGCTGTTAAAGGTTTAACAAAACCAGTCACTCCTGCTGCGTGTGCTGTCTCTTCTGTTGCTTGTGATGTCTCTTCTGCTGCTTGTGATGTCTTTGCTGCTGCCCGTGCTGTCTCTGCTGCTGCCCGTGCTGTCTCTGCTGCTGCCCGTGCTGTCTCTGCTGCTGCCCGTGACGTCTCTTCTGCTACCTATGACATCCCTTCTGCTGCCCATGACGTCTCTTCTGCTACCTATGACGTCCCTTCTGCTGCCTGTGATGTCTCTCCTGCTTCAAGTTTTTAATCTTTCACTTTTTTTGTTAAATTTAACATTATTTTTTTTTTAATTTCTCAAATGTTATCGCTGGATTAGCAGAACATAAGACTAGTAGTTTATGGATATTCTATGTTCTTAGACAGTTTGTGATGTAGGCAGGCAAACTTTCAATGATTCCTAATAGAACTTTATTCAGCACTCCTTAATATTGCTAAAGTTTTTTCAACTTTACAAGGTATCTAGATTTTAGTCTTTAATTAATGAAAAGAAAACCAGTGACTGTACTGGCCAGAGTAGCCCTTCATGGAAGAAAAGTTAGATATATTGAGAGAGTAGCCTAGTCCTCTGAGGAAGAAAATAGGCATAAGAACCCAAAGTAGATGGCGATATATGTAAAGAAAGTATTGATAGTGATAGTCAAAAAGTAGTCCTCTATATAGAAAGGAAGCAAGAGCCAAAGGAACGAATTAGATATACTGAGTTAGGTATCATTGCTAATTTATGAAGGTATGCTAATGGTCAATTGCAGGAGACTTTAGCCAAATCCTTTACTAACATTCTCTACGAGTCTATATCACTTATTACTTTACTTCCCACTTTTTATCTCCAAGGTCCAGGTCAGTTAGGGATAAAGATAGGCGTAAAACTACGCCGATTCCTAGCTGGCCTCTGTGACCTAATTAACAAAAAATTACTAACAATGGAAAGTACTCTACGAGTCTATGTCGTCTCTTACTTTATTTCCAGCTTTTTATCTCCAAGGTCCGGGTCAGTTAGGGATAAAGATAGGCGGAAAACTACGCCGATTCCTAGCTGGCCTCTGTGACCTAATTAACAAAAAATTACTAACAATGGAAAGTACTCTACGAGTCTAAATAGCCTCTTACTTTATTTCCAGCTATTTATCTCCAAGGTCCGGGTCAGTTAGGGATAAAGATAGGCGGAAAGCTACGCCGATTCCTAGCTGGCCTCTGTGACCTAATTAACAAAAAATTACTAACAATGGAAAGTACTCTACGAGTCTAAGTCGCCTCTTACTTTATTTCCAGCTTTTTAAATCTCTTGTGTCCGGGTCAGTTAGGCTTAAAGGAAAGACTTGCAAAAGTATGCCGATTCCTAGCTGACCTCTGTGGCGTAATGTGCTGATTCCTGGCTGAGCCTGTCTGGGCTCAGTGAGGTGTAAAGGCACATCATAGCGCTCATGCGCGATTCACGCCGATTCCTGGCTTACTTCTGTGACTCTGTCACGGGTTGGTTACAGTGTTAAAGGCGTGTTTTGGAAAATTCGGTTTCTGGCAAAAGTCGGAAACCGGCTAGTAAACGGTTCCTTTACCTTATGGCGAGGGACTTAGAACCCCCCTCAAAATAAGGTTTCAGGATGTCGGGGTAGTCTCAATGTTGGGGTGATCACAAACCTCTTGATTGTTACTACTTTGATCCGCTCTGGTTTGGGGTTCCAGAGACGCTCAAGTGTTGGTGACATGTGCTCCCAATATGTGCTCGCAACACATGGAGGTGGGTGCATGGTACTGATCTTGTACAGTGGACGTCCCCCCTGTCTCGAAGGTCATGACCTCATCGTGGTGAGACAGTGGCAACATGCTTCATACATGGTGTGCTTCAATACACTACAAAATTTTATAAGCATGGCTAACTATGACCATAACACCATTGGTTTAAAGTCTCCTGCTTGTACTGAAAGGGAAAAGCACTTTTAGAACTTAATGATAATATTTCCTAGGGTTGAAATAGTTTCAACATATTACATTAGTATCAATAGCTCTAAAAAAAATGCAAAGGGGATAATACAGGAATGATGATACAGTAGATTAAGTGGTACTTTTTTGTTGGTTTAACTTGAAATGAAATAAATTTTGCAATTTTAAGTCAAATGACTTTACAGAACTTTGGACTCGATGGTCTTTAGGTAGGTCTTAATGTGTCAGGTATTTTGGGGGTAAAAAAACTTGATTGCATAGAAGTATATCTTAAGGTACAAATTGCTGTATAGTGGTCATGTTCATAGAAAATTTCTGTAGGCTAATTCTGAAATCCTGGTTAAGGTAAGTTGTGAAATATCAAAGTTTTTATATAATTATCGAATGTGTAGTAGTTTTTAGGTACTTATAAAAAAGGGATTGTTTTAAAGAGTTTGGGAATGTCTTCTAACCCGTATATATTTATAAAATAGTTTATTATTTTTCCTGTTTTTGTAAGTTTGGACCTTTATGATAACTTAAATATGATCTTTATTTTTTTTTTAATTGTTAAATAATCTATAAACTTCATACTAGCTGCCATAATATTTCTATGCAAATCCTCTAACAATTATATAAGTAAATAACTCTCTGATATTGACATATCTTTCTCCCTTTCAGGTAACAGATTTGGCCTTACAAGGTGGTGTGGTTGGCAGCCATTTTGAGATTCTTTTACACTTTAGCTGTAAGATGATGATGATATCCTGTAAAACTTTCAGCCATTAACTGTTATTTACCTACTGCAAATAAATGTTGAAAAGAGTTTTGATTTTTTTTTGGCCATAAAAACATTTACTTTTTTTTCTCATTTTAGGAAAAGTTACTTGGTTGTTCCTCCACCCCCCCCCCCCTTCCCTTGCCCTGGATCTGACCAAAGGGTGCTCAATTATTGTAGAATAAATACTTAGTAGTTTGTTTATTTTTATATTTAGATTTTAATTGAATATTTTTGTGGTCATTTTTTTTATATATTTTTTTAATCTATTTGTAATAAATATTTATTTTGGACTTGGCCTTTATCTATTCTTTTTCAATATTAAACGGTCTTTGAATTTTTGTTTTATTTTAGAAGGTATTGAATTGGCTTCAAGATGAATTTTTAATGAATTTTTTTGGAGAGGGTCAAATCGACCCATCGAAACCTATCCAAGGTGGTGAAATAACAATACTTATCCAGGGTTATTGAATTGTTATTTCTAATAATTATAAGGTTGTTTAATTGATTTGTATAATTAATTCTAATATGAAATAGTTCTTTTTGTACTGTAAGGAAACCTTAATTTTAGGAAATACGTTATTAAAGTTTTAGTGATAAATTTCATATCCATTTAAGCACTTTTTGAAAAGGGTTTTTATTGCACAACAATTTATTTTTGTTCTGATTTTAGAGACAAACCTGGTTACCGAAAAGGCACTAGCAGCTCTTCGAATCAAAGGTATGTCAACAAAACTACTACAGTATAATATGTTAATATCAATTTACTGCTTGCTGTGATTAACATAAGGATAGAAAGTCAATAACATTATATAATTACTAATTTGTATCTGGTAGATTTTACCCTAAAACACTGTTGTGGGTGATTTTTACCTTAAACACATTTGTTTCATGTGCGTAGAGATGCATAGGTGGAGGCATCCCAGTCGGTTTTTCTATAGCTTCAGTTGGATAATATTGACCACAAAAATGTATCAAAATAATAACATACAAACTGTTCTTTGTTGCCAAGTGAAATTGAAAATGAAGATGATAATGTTGAAAGAGATTTTGAATAGCTCTGAATCTGACAAATATTATGAGCAACCCTCTAAATGTGATGTGGACAGTGATGAGTTTGATGAAATGAAATTACAAAGTAGTGCGTGCAAGAGACACACCTACACCAACACCTCACAAGACATAGGGTGTCCAGCGTGTAGGCCAACACCACCACTCTTCCACCAGTAAACCCCAAGATCCATGCCTGCCTTCTCCCTCTGCTATCTCGGCTGTAAAGACTGTTGCTAGGTACCGTAAAAGGCTCCAGAGTGCGGCTGTTAAAGGTTTAACAAAACCAGTCACTCCTGCTGCGTGTGCTGTCTCTTCTGTTGCTTGTGATGTCTCTTCTGCTGCTTGTGATGTCTTTGCTGCTGCCCGTGCTGTCTCTGCTGCTGCCCGTGCTGTCTCTGCTGCTGCCCGTGCTGTCTCTGCTGCTGCCCGTGACGTCTCTTCTGCTACCTATGACATCCCTTCTGCTGCCCATGACGTCTCTTCTGCTACCTATGACGTCCCTTCTGCTGCCTGTGATGTCTCTCCTGCTTCAAGTTTTTAATCTTTCACTTTTTTTTGTTAAATTTAACATTATTTTTTTTTAATTTCTCAAATGTTATCGCTGGATTAGCAGAACATAAGACTAGTAGTTTATGGATATTCTATGTTCTTAGACAGTTTGTGATGTAGGCAGGCAAACTTTCAATGATTCCTAATAGAACTTTATTCAGCACTCCTTAATATTGCTAAAGTTTTTTCAACTTTACAAGGTATCTTGATTTTAGTCTTTAATTAATGAAAAGAAAACCAGTGACTGTACTGGCCAGAGTAGCCCTTCATGGAAGAAAAGTTAGATATATTGAGAGAGTAGCCTAGTCCTCTGAGGAAGAAAATAGGCATAAGAACCCAAAGTAGACGGCGATATATGGAAAGAAAGTATTGATAGTGATAGTCAAAAAGTAGTCCTCTATATAGAAAGGAAGCAAGAGCCAAAGGAACGAATTAGATATACTGAGTTAGGTATCATTGCTAATTTATGAAGGTATGCTAATGGTCAATTGCAGGAGACTTTAGCCAAATCCTTTACTAACATTCTCTACGAGTCTATATCACTTATTACTTTACTTCCCACTTTTTATCTCCAAGGTCCAGGTCAGTTAGGGATAAAAATAGGCGTAAAACTACGCCGATTCCTAGCTGGCCTCTGTGACCTAATTAACAAAAAATTACTAACAATGGAAAGTACTCTACGAGTCTATGTCGTCTCTTACTTTATTTCCAGCTTTTTATCTCCAAGGTCCGGGTCAGTTAGGGATAAAGATAGGCGGAAAACTACGCCGATTCCTAGCTGGCCTCTGTGACCTAATTAACAAAAAATTACTAACAATGGAAAGTACTCTACAAGTCTAAATCACCTCTTACTTTATTTCCAGCTATTTATCTCCAAGGTCCGGGTCAGTTAGGGATAAAGATAGGCGGAAAACTACGCCGATTCCTAGCTGGCCTCTGTGACCTAATTAACAAAAAATTACTAACAATGGAAAGTACTCTACGAGTCTAAGTCGCCTCTTACTTTATTTCCAGCTTTTTAAATCTCTTGTGTCCGGGTCAGTTTGGCTTAAAGGAAAGACTTGCAAAAGTATGCAGATTCCTAGCTGACCTCCGTGACGTAATGTGCTGATTCCTGGCTGAGCCTGTCTGGGCTCAGTGAGGTGTAAAGGCACATCATAGCGCTCATGCGCGATTCACGCCGATTCCTGGCTTACTTCTGTGACTCTGTCACGGGTTGGTTACAGTGTTAAAGGCGTGTTTTGGAAAATCCGGTTTCTGGCAAAAGTCGGAAACCGGCTAGTAAACGGTTCCTTTACCTTATGGCGAGGGACTTAGAACCCCCCTCAAAATAAGGTTTCAGGATGTCGGGGTAGTCTCAATGTTGGGGTGATCACAAACCTCTTGATTGTTACTACTTTGATCCGCTCTGGTTTGGGGTTCCAGAGACGCTCAAGTGTTGGTGACATGTGCTCCCAATATGTGCTCGCAACACATGGAGGTGGGTGCATGGTACTGATCTTGTACAGTGGACGTCCCCCCTGTCTCGAAGGTCATGACCTCATCGTGGTGAGACAGTGGCAACATGCTTCATACATGGTGTGCTTCAATACACTACAAAATTTTATAAGCATGGCTAACTATGACCATAACACCATTGGTTTAAAGTCTCCTGCTTGTACTGAAAGGGAAAAGCACCTTTAGAACTTAATGATAATATTTCCTAGGGTTGAAATAGTTTCAACATATTACATTAGTATCAATAGCTCTAAAAAAAATGCATAGGGGGATAATACAGGAATGGTGATACAGTAGATTAAGTGGTACTTTTTTGTTGGTTTAACTTGAAATGAAATAAATTTTGCAATTTTAAGTCAAATGACTTTACAGCGTGGTTTGTATTTCGGTTACGGAACAAACACAAGTTACCACGCGGGGAACACGTGGGGCACTAGAACGCACACAAAGGATCGATAGAGAACGAGAGCGAGGTGATCACACGTCGCGACCAGAGAACTTACTGATGAGCTGACCCAGCCGGGCATCGACCTACAATAAGCCTAACCTCGGGGCACATTCCTTAATGCCGGGGGTAGGCCTCCTTAGAAAGCGGGGTGGGGGGTTATCTACGCAAAACTCTGGTCGGTAGAGAGGAGATTACCAGTAACTCCTAAGAAAGTAGTTCGAGGTAAGTATTCGTGTTGGAACAAATTAAGTTTTTAATCCAGCGTAAATATTTGGAAAGCTAAGTGTATCCGTTTTATTAAATAAATTCTAATGCATTAAAATGTAATGCATGAGCTTTCAATTCCTATCTACTCACCTTGAGCTGGGTGAATCTATGCCAAAAGCCTGCATCCACGGCTGAACTAAAAGGCGCAAACTGTAATATTGGTGGATCTCCCATGGCTGCTATACTGTACTCTCAAGTCAAGCTGGAACAATGAAAATAAGCATCTCAGTAATGCAATCACAAACCCTATAGGCTTTATACCATTAAACATCAAACTGAACCATGAGAACATGTCAAGGTAAAGTCATCTGAAATGAAATTTTAGAACCTTTTTTTTTAAAGTTTTATCAAATCTAATACTGTATATCAATCGGAACCTTACAGGTTTGATTTTTAATTAAGGATTTAAATAACCCCTTCAAACCTTAATAATAACACAGGGGAAAGTAACAGATAATAGAAGTCCTTTCAACTAATAAGTATGGGTCTGTCAAGCCGTGAAATTTGAAATGCTATTATCATAGACCTGAATGTTGAACCCAAAATTAAAGTAATCTTAAATGTCTATACTCAATTTTTTTAAATGAGGCGCATTTGCACTGACTCGTAACGGTGCCCTTTTAGCTCGGAAGAGTTTCATGCTATCTAATTGGTTAGAATGATCTCGTCAAACCAATCAGCGATCAGGAAACTTTTCCGAGCTAAAAGGGCACCCCTGCGAGTCGGTGCAAATCTGCCTCACTAAAATAATCCAAATATCTTTACACAATCTATTGAAGGCAGTGTACAGAAAATTACCAGTTATTTAAGGCACAATATATCTGTGCATTGTTTTAATAGCTTACTATTTCTTGTGAATCTTCTTGATCATGAAATAATGAAGAGTTTGGTAAAAAGTTACTGGTAATTGAATTTTGTATTTCATAACTTTGCATAAAAAACACAGAGCTATGAAAAACACGTCCGAACGTTCACGGGTGCTAACAAGGAATGATGGGAGAAGGATAGGTAGTGAGTGGTGGTGGTGGAGGAGGGGGGGCAGTAGCTGTAGTGAACGACACCTTGTAGTAACGGGGGATTTTGAGGAGGGAGAAGTCTAATTGGAAAGGGACCTCTGGTAGTGGTATCACTCACCCCAGTTTTGATACCGAAACCCTTTAGGGATGAGCGAGCTGGGTATATTCCTGGCATTCCATGCAACTTTTTTCTCTGGTATATTTAGCAGTATTTATACCTTTGAAATGGTGCTTTAAGGAGCATTTCACTGGGCGACACAGGTTCCTCGCCCAGAAATAGATTTTTCCTTCGTCAAAATCCCTTTTTCCTAACTATACAAAACTGGATCCTTTAATAAGAGTACGATTTCAGCAAAGGTGAAACTAGGCAGCAAAGAAATTGTAACGATGTGTCGGTAGTTAATGGCGCGTGGCGGAGAATCCTCGGCCCCAGTACACCAGTAGGCCACTAGGACTTTTACCTAGGAACTGTGAGGCAGTTAAGGCAGGAACATTTAAGTTAAAGGACTCCAGTTTATATGGTTAGGAAAGATAGAAATTACTTTTAAAAATTTGTGATTTGTAACAAAATACTTTTAAAAAAGTGTGATTTGTAACAAATTACTTTTAAAAATTTGTGATTAATAACAAATTACTTTTAAAAATTTGTGATTGGTAACAAATTACTTAAAAGAATTAGTGATTTGTAACAAATTACTTTTAAAAATTTGTGATTTGTAACAAATTACTTTTAAAATTTTTTTTTATTTTTTCCAACACCAATAAAAATCCCTCGTCATTTAAAAGGAAACTTATCCTCAGGAGTGAGGAAATTCATATACCAAACTGGCTAGTTTAAAACCCAGAGATGACGAACACTCGCACCTAAAGAGGTGCAAGAGTGTCGACTCCAATCTGCCTTCTATCAAGCTCACAGAATATTCTCAGGTAATAGGCTGGGTTTCTGTATTACAAAGATGGTTACTGGTGAACTTATAAAACAAACTGCCTGAAATGTTTCGCTATTAAAGCAGCGAGTTCATATTTCTATCCATCCTCCCCTCGCAAAGAGAAGGGGGGGGGGGTGATATACTTCTTTCTACACCAGTACCTGGAATTACTGGAATCCCCCGGAATTACTGGATTCCCCCGGATTTACTGGAATCCTCAGATAAATACTGGAATCCCCTTGAAAATTACCGAAATCCCCTACAATATCACTGCAAACGCTTAGAAATTGATAAATAATACGTTTTATTAAAATACATTATTTTTATGTTTTTAGCATTTATATTTTTTATATACTTGCACGTAGAACCTTGGCTAGGGGTTGTGACCTGGGAAGGTTTGTGACCTGGGAAGGGGGTCTGGGGGCTTGGCCCCGGCTGGGGGTTGTGACCTGGGAAGGGGGTCCCTGGAGCTTGCCCCCGGCTAGGGGTTGTGACCGGGGGTAGGCCTCCTTAGAAAGCGGGGTGGGGGGTAATCTACGCAAAACTCTGGTCGGTAGAGAGGAGATTACCAGTAACTCCTAAGAAAGTAGTTTGAGGTAAGTATTCGTGTTGGAACAAATTAAGTTTTTAATCCAGCGTAAATATTTGGAAAGCTAAATGTATCCGTTTTATTAAATAAATTCTAATGCATTAAAATGTAATGGCTGAGATTTCAATTCCTATCTGCTCACCTTGAGCTGGGTGAATCTATGCCAAAAGCCTGCATCCACGGCTGAACTAAAAGGCGCAAACTGTAATATTGGTGGATCTCCCATGGCTGCTATACTGTACTCTCAAATCAAGCTGGAACAATGAAAATAAGCATCTCAGTAATGCAATCACAAACCCTATAGGCTTTATACCATTAAACATCAAACTGAACCATGAGAACATGTCAAGGTAAAGTCATCTGAAATGAAATTTTAGAACCTTTTTTTTTTAAAGTTTTATCAAATCTAATACTGTATATCAATCGGAACCTTACAGGTTTGATTTTTAATTAAGGATTTAAATAACCCCTTCAAACCTTAATAATAACACAGGGGAAAGTAACAGATAATAGAAGTCCTTTCAACTAATAAGTATGGGTCTGTCAAGCCGTGAAATTTGAAATGCTATTATCATAGACCTGAATGTTGAACCCAAAATTAAAGTAATCTTAAATGTCTATACTCAATTTTTTTAAATGAGGCGCATTTGCACTGACTCGTAACGGTGCCCTTTTAGCTCGGAAGAGTTTCATGCTATCTAATTGGTTAGAATGATCTCGTCAAACCAATCAGCGATCAGGAAACTTTTCCGAGCTAAAAGGGCACCCCTGCGAGTCGGTGCAAATCTGCCTCACTAAAATAATCCAAATATCTTTATACAATCTATTGAAGGCAGTGTACAGAAAATTACCAGAGTTATTTAAGGCACAATATATTTGTGCATTGTTTTAATAGCTTACTATTTCTTGTGAATCTTCTTGATCATGAAATAATGAAGAGTTTGGTAAAAAATTACTGGTAATTGAATTTTGTATTTCATAACTTTGCATAAAAAACACAGAGCTACAAAAAACACGTCCGAACGTTCACGGGTGCTAACAAGGAATGATGGGAGAAGGATAGGTAGTGAGTGGTGGTGGTGGAGGAGGGGGGGCAGTAGCTGTAGTGAACGACACTTTGTAGTAACGGGGGATTTTGAGGAGGGAGAAGTCTTAATTGGAAAGGGACCTCTGGTAGTGGTATCACTCACCCCAGTTTTGATACCGAAACCCTTTAGGGATGAGCGAGCTGGGTCTATTCCTGGCATTCCATGCAACTTTTTTCTCTGGTATATTTAGCAGTATTTATACCTTTGAAATGGTGCTTTAAGGAGCATTTCACTGGGCGACACAGGTTCCTCGCCCAGAAATAGATTTTTCCTTCGTCAAAATCCCTTTTTCCTAACTATACAAAACTGGATCCTTTAATAAGAGTACGATTTCAGCAAAGGGGAAACTAGGCAGCAAAGAAATTGTAACGATGTGTCGGTAGTTAATGGCGCGTGGCGGAGAATCCTCGGCCCCAGTACACCAGTAGGCCACTAGGACTTTTACCTAGGAACTGTGAGGCAGTTAAGGCAGGAACATTTAAGTTAAAGGACTCCAGTTTATATGGTTAGGAAAGATAGAAATTACTTTTAAAAATTTGTGATTTGTAACAAAATACTTTTAAAAAAGTGTGATTTGTAACAAATTACTTTTAAAAATTTGTGATTAATAACAAATTACTTTTAAAAATTTGTGATTTGTAACAAATTACTCAAAAGAATTAGTGATTTGTAACAAATTACTTTTAAAAATTTGTGATTTGTAACAAATTACTTTTAAAAATTTTTTATTTTTTCCAACACCAATAAAAAACCCTTGTCATTTAAAAGGAAACTTATCCTCAGGAGTGAGGAAATTCATATACCAAACTGGCTAGTTTAAAACCCAGAGATGACGAACACTCGCACCTAAAGAGGTGGAAGAGTGTCGACTCCAATCTGCCTTCTATCAAGCTCACAGAATATTCTCAGGTAATAGGCTGGGTTTCTGTATTACAAAGATGGTTACTGGTGAACTTATAAAACAAACTGCCAGAAATGTTTCGCTATTAAAGCAGCGAGTTCATATTTCTATCCATCCTCCCCTCGCAAAGAGAAGGGGGGGGGGTGATATACTTCTTTCTACACCAGTACCTGGAATTACTGGAATCCCCCGGAATTACTGGATTCCCCCGGATTTACTGGAATCCTCAGATAAATACTGGAATCCCCTTGAAAATTACCGAAATCCCCTACAATATCACTGCAAACGCTTAGAAATTGATAAATAATACATGTTTTATCAAAATACATTATTTTTATGTTTTTAGCATTTATATTTTTTATATACTTGCAGGTAGAACCTTGGCTAGGGGTTGTGACCTGGGAAGGTTTGTGACCTGGGAAGGGGGTCTGGGGGCTTGGCCCCAGCTGGGGGTTGTGACCTGGGAAGGGGGTCCCAGGAGCTTGCCCCCGGCTAGGGGTTGTGACCTGGGAACTACTAGGTTAGGTTAGCTGGGTTTGTTAGGTTCTGTACCCTATTATATATTGTCTAAAGGGTATATAGAAAAATTCTTTAAAATACACATATTATTAATTTACTAAAAAAAAAAAAAATGTAAATTAATAAAAACACATATTTATTGATTTCTGAGGGTTTCCAGTGATATTTTAGGGGATTCCAGTAATTCGTGATTCCCTTTCTACACAATAGAATAAATATCTCAGTATGGTAGTTTACCTAAATCGAGAGTCCATTTCAGAGAATTACACCATGATTGTAGTACCCCAAGGGAGGGGCACATTCTTACTCCTAAGGCCCTTTCCACACAAGGGGCTAATGCACGGCGGGCAGACACTATTACCAATTTTGTTGTATGGGCGACGATCACGAGTGTATGTGACGTCATAGACGAGAAACCGCGAGGCAAACGATCGAAGTGTCGTGCTCGTTGTTGAGGCACTGGATGGGTGCCTAACTATTGTCTGACACAACTCTGACTGTCCACTGCCCAACGTCTGGCCCAAGTCATAGTTCTCCTACCTGTGTGATCTGGTAATGCTGTTTCAAAACTAAAGAATTACGAGCAAATCCGAGTGCCCGCCCTGCATTGGGCCCATGTGTGGAAGGGGCTTTAGTATTATTGTACTGTATTACAGGGTAATGTAACCTAGCGAATGCCGTTGAAATGAAGGTCAAATTCAGTCAAATCATGTCATTTACTACAGGAAAACATATATTTTCTGTTCGAAATGAGAATCTGTAATAAGGTAAAACTTTACCGAGGTTTTACCAAAATTTGTCGCATCCCTACCTTAAACGAGATGCTTCTCGTCCTGTAAGGTAGCCAGATGTGCTACGCAACCTGTCAAGCTGCTACCACTTTTCCTAAATTAGACCAGGTAGCATTATTACCAATAACAAAGTAGCGACAAAGAGACCTGGTACAGTCAGAGTACTGTGTTTCCAACAATAAAATGTATTTATAAGTTTATCTTTATTAACAGTTTTATGGTAAATCAGCCTATTCAACAGATATCTCATCTGCCATTTGCCTGTACAGTATCCTCCTCAGCTAGACATCGTCCAGTGTCCTCCAAAACCACAGGTAGGATTACCCTGTGCCCCAAGTCCTAAAAGCCAATAGTTTGCTAAAAACTACCGATTCTCGTTACGGTACTGTATAGGTGATAAAACTAACTCAAGCACTTATGGAATTTCAAGGTTTGAAGTAATAATGTTTCCTACGATCAGGATAGGACTAGGCCTATTCCCCAAAGTTAGGTTAGGATGCATTTCAGTGTTTCCCTCACTGTCTTACCCCTCCATGGTATTTAAAAACAGCTTTTACGGTAAATTTACAGTTTCATCCATTATGGGGAAACTGGAATAAAAATATATTTGTTGCATCAGAAATAGTGTAGTTTCAACGAATTTAACGTTTATTTTGACCGCAAACCATCCGATTTAGAGATTTACTATGTAATTGGAGTTAAAACAACAAGTTGTTCCAGAATGCAGAAAGACCCTACTTCATCCCAACAATTATGGGGGACACCAGGTGGGAACCGGGGTTTTGGGTGGGGGGGGGGGGGGGGCATCAAATGATATTTGCAATAAATGAATACTTATCCTTCCACCACCCCTCCCCCTATACCCCTATCTAGCCCTACCGGGGGGGGGGGGGGGCTCTGCCCCCCCCCTCCCCAGCGACCCCCCCTTAAGGCCACAGTGATTTTCAGGGCACTACTGAACCTAAGAAAACCCACCTAACCTAGCATAGGGGCCCTGTATCCCTACCTAGGCCTACCGGGAGGGGGGGCTCCGCCCCCTCTTTAAGGCCACAGTGATTTTCGGGACACTACCGAACCTAATACAACCACCTAACCTAGGGCCCTGTATCCCTACCTAGGCCTAGCCCCTGCAACCCCCCCCCCTTACAGTCACTACCTAACACATCCATCAAACCAAATCCAAAGTGATGGTACTGCTGTATACATCGTTGTACTATCACCATTATAATTTACTCTATAAATTAATGAAGCTTACCTTAAACTGTTGGTTCTTAAAGATGTGCTGCTGCTTTGAGGAAAACTTTTAAAGCAATAGAGATATTTATAACTATCTAGAAAAGAGAAAAGTTGCCAGAAGTTTTTATAATTTTAGATTTATACCAGTTTCTATTTCAAGAATTCAATATATTAAGGTTGGGAATTGAATAAAATATAATAATTATCATATACGTTTTAAATTTAATTGATTATAAGGAGCACATATTGCACAAAAATACCTTTGCATAATTCATAAAAGTATCTCGTATAGTTACTTTTACTGTCAGTAGGGGTCCTTACCATCGCAGTGCCCATGAATAATGAATTTCTTGGGATTACAACCCTAATAGAATGTATAAATACTGAAAAATCATTGAATAGATTAGACAGCCAATATCTTAAGAAATCAGTTTTAATGTTACGATAGGCAGTCAGATGATTTCTTTTGTAGTATTTTAATACTTTAGTTTGGTTTCCCTGTTAGAAAATTGTCTGCCAACAGAAAATCTAGATTTTATTATGTTTTGGGTTAAATATAGTTCTTTCCAGTGTTGAACATTCATTATTGGTTAATTTTATTCAATTTGAAAAGAATACATTGTCTGTAAAACGATGTGTTAATGTTATATAAGCTTATAAAGAAGGTCTTTCAGTTATGTCACTTGCTTTGTGTTCATATGTAACAATGGACACGTAAAAACACACGATCTTTAGATAGTATTTTATTCAACCAAATTTTCATTCCATTGCATCTTTAAGATTGATTTATTGTGTACATTATAATTTAATTTCATGCCATGTGGCAGTTATGGAAACTGGTCTGCCAATTGTTTTACCAGACAAGAAAACAAAATATCTTTAAAACCTCTGATTTTGAAGAAAAATAAGGCATTAAAATGTATATGGAATACATTTGAACTTCATTCATCTACTGATTTTTATGGAATATATATTTAATACGAAATTATTCAAATCATTAAACAATAGATATATTCATGACCAATCTAGAACAGGCAGAAATTGCTAGCCGTTTAAAAAAACATATTTTTACCAGTTTTTATCATAGGAATTCAGTATATTACGAATGTGAATAAAAGTAGACACGATTTCTATGATATACGTTGTAAATTTCATTTATCATATTAAGCACGTCATGCACAAAATACCTTTGCATAATTCACTAAGTTGAGATTTATTATTAGCATGATTAGTTATGTTTGCTGTCAGTAGGTGTCCATACCATCGCAGTGTCCATGAATTTCTTAAATTACAAGTCTTAAATAGAAAATAAACATCTATAAAATGATAATGTATTCCATTTATAGGACCAGGAAAGCAGTCCTTAGAGAATTAGGAAACGCTTCTCAGTCAACTTTCTTGTTATCATTCATAATTAAGTTATAAATTATAATTCCACGTTTACTGTACTGTCCATGGTGTTTTAAAAAAATATTTCTATTTTAAAGAGCTTTATTTTATAATTTACAGGAGCAAATCGTAGGTATGAAAATATTTTATAATTTTTCCAGATTCTTGAATTTCTCGTTCACCAAGTCTGTGTTGCCAGATATACCTATTTATCCCTAGATTTGGGAGTTTTTGGGTGTCAGATGGGGAATTGGGGATATTCTATACCAATTTGCTTGCACTTATATGAAGTATAGAGAGTAATTTATATAATAGTAAAGCCCAAAGACTATATACTGAAGGAAGATAGGAAGGCTCAAAATAGAATATTAATACGCTAGTTGGCAACTCCAAAGTGAACACAATAGTTGGTTGCTCCGATTTCAGATGGCGTTGTAGGTATACATCGTTTGTCGTCTGTTTGTTTATATTCAGAATTTGACAGTTGACTCAAACGAAAAAATGGCGCCGACAGTAAAGAAGTCACACAAGTGTGTTGTGTGCCATAAACAAAAAGAAACCGATCCTCATTTGGTATTTCACAGGTTCCCTAAGGACAAAGAACGGTGAGTCCAAACAGTATAATACATGCAGTATGTGCTGCTAATGAGTAAGCCCCACTGATATTGGATGTAAGATTAAGGCAAGGCATCCACAGTAAATCTTTTGTTTTTCATTTTTTTGTTGGCTTGTATGCTACCTTATTTCTATTTCCAACCCCCCTTTGATTATTTTTTTGTGTGATACAATTGTGTTATTTTGATCCTTTTGATTGTACATTTATACATTTATTAGTTTATAATACTAAACTATACATGAGTGCATCATGCTTTTCCATTTCAATAAAAAATAAAATACAATTGTGTTTTTATACTCCTAATATCTCTCCATCTTACAGTGGCCTACAAACTGCAATTAAATGTATGCCTTCACATAAGCATTTGTGGCTAAGTTTAACAAATCAGATATACAGTATGTTTTAATTTATTCGAATGTGGTATTGTATAGAACATTTAAAAATGGTTGTAATATGCTGTACAATACTTAAATTTGCAAGAAAATTAACTAAATCAAAAGAGATATAGCTATTGAATTTCTAAAAAATAGACTGAGAAACATAATTTGCAATTTAGTTACCTAAAATTTAAGAATATCATGACTATATGAGTAAAATATACTGACATAGTAAAGCAAATTATGAACAAATATGTCGCAAAATTTACAATCGAATTCCATCCTATATACCCGTAAGCATTACCGCTCTGAATGTTTGGTTGCTCGCTCAACAGATGGAGCCATTCGTTTCGCATGGAAGTATCTGGCATCTTTTCATAGCACACTCATTTGTATGTTAAAAGCCTGAGTCTTCTTTCTATCTTCCTTCAGTATATAGTCTTTGGCACATATCAAAGACTATACACAAGGCCATCCCGCAAGGCAGTGTTGGCAGTATGGGAATTTATCCCTAGATTTGGGAATTTGTTCCTAGATTTGGGGATTTTGGGTGTCCGATAGGGATATTTTGTACACTTCTCTATGAAGAAGTAACAAAGATGATTACCCTTTATATGGATGATATTAGTTTGTTTGCACTTATATTTAGTATAGTGAATAATTTTTATATTAATAAAGCCGACATGATCAGAAGAAAATATATATGTGGAAA
>NW_027169423.1:0-2500 GCF_036898095.1 Palaemon carinicauda
ACTGATCTCCCCATGTGCTCTGAAATTTATATATAAATATATTGATATATTGATATGTAAATATATTCATATATAATTATATTTATATAAAAATATATTTATATAAATATATTAAAATAGATATATACTTATATATAAATATATTTATATATAAGTATATTCATATATAAATATATTTACATATAAATATATTTATATATATAAATATATCTATATAAATATTTTTATATAAAAAATATATTTATATATGATTATATAAATATATTTTATATATAGATTTATTTATATTTGAATATATAAAGATATTTATATATAAATATAAAAATATCTTTATATAATATATTTATATAAATATATTTGCATATAAATGTATGAATATATTTATATATAACTACAAACATATTTATATATAAATATATAAATATATATCATATATAAATACATTTATATATAAATATATAAATATGTTTATGCATAAATATATAATCTATTTATATATAACTAATATTTAAATATTTATATATTTTTATAATTAAATTTATATATAAATATATATATATATATATATATATATATATATATATATATATATATTATATATATATATATATATATATATATATATTATATATAATTATATATAAATATGTAAACATAATCATATATGATATGTTAATTTATAAATATATTTATATATTTATATATTGATATATATATTTATATACATATTTATATACATATTTATATATAAATATATTTATATATTTATATATGAATATATTTATATATTCATAAACAAATATATTTATATATAAATATATTCATATATGAATATATCTATATATAAATATATTTATATATAGATATATATTTTACATAAAAATATATGTATAAATATATTTGAATATTTACATATAAATATATTCAAATATTTTTATAAATATATTTAAATATTCAAATAGAAATATATATAAATATTTATATATACATATATTTAAATATTTATATATAAATATATATAAACATTTATATATTAATAGATTTATATGTTTATATATAAATATATTGATATATTTATATAAATATAGATATATTTATATATAAATATACATATATTTTTATACAAATATATATATATATATATATATATATATATATATATATATATATATATATATATATTGATATTTGAATATATTGATATATTTATATTTAGATATATTTATATATGATTTTGTAGATATACTTATATACAAATATATAAATTTAAATTTATATATATAAATATATACTTATATATATTATATATTTATTTTGAATAAATAAATATATTTATATATAAATACTTAAATATTTATATAGAAGTAGATATATTCATATTTATCATATAAATATATTTATATACAAATATATATATATATATATATATATATATATATATAAATATGTTTATTTATGAATATATAAATATATTTATATACATATATATATGAATTTATATACAATTATATGAATATATTCTTATATAAATATATAAATAAATTTATATATAAATATATAAATACATTTCTATATAAATATGTAAATATATTTATATATTATTATATAGATATATTCATATATAAATATATAAATATATTCATGTATAAATATAAATATAAATATAATATATTTATATATAAATATATAAATATAAATATATTTATATATAAATATATATATATATATATATATATATATATATATATATATATATATATATATAAATATAAATACATAATATAAATATATCTATATAAAAATATATAAATACAATTATCTTTATATAAATATATATATATATATATATTTATATGAAAAATATATATATATATATATATATATATATATATATATATATATATATATATATATATATATATATATATATATATATATATATATATAGATACATCAATATATGAAAATATATTCATACAAATATATTATATATAAATTAATGAATATATAAATATAAATATATTTATAAATATATAATTATCAAGATATTTATAAATAAATTTATATATATATATATATATATATATATATATATATATATATATATATATATATATATATATAAATATATACAAATGTATAAATATAATTATATATATAAATATATTTATATAAAAATATATTTATATTTATATATTTATATATGAATATATTCATTTTTAGATATTTTTTTATTTCTATATTTTTATATTTATATAAAAATATATATTTATATGAATATATTTATATGCATATAAAAATATATTTTATTTTCATATATTTATATATATATTTATATTTACATATTTATATATTTGTATATATATATATATATATATATATATATATGTACAAGTAAATATATATATATATATATATATATATATATATATATATATATATATATGTATATATATACCTATATATGTATATGAAATAATTTATATATGTATATTCAAAT
>NW_027169423.1:7500-12500 GCF_036898095.1 Palaemon carinicauda
CATTCTATTTTTCTTCTAGTGCTGTACCTGACCCGGCTGCCGGCCTATGAGGCCCGGCAGCCGGGCAGGTGTAGTCCTCTGGTTCTTTTGCTGCCGGCTGGCATCGGTCTTGTACCTTTGCCGGCCGGCTTATGTCAGCCCTTGTCTGCCGGTCACCAAGAGTGTGGCCGGCAGCTGGGTACTACCTTGTGTAGTTGCTGGCCGGCAGCCATTGCCGGCCAACATTGGCTGTTACCGGCCGGCAGTTGCTGCCGACCGGCACATGCATTTGAACCAGAATGCTGCCGCCTTATAGCTGTTAAGTAGTATACTTTAAAGCTAGTTGTGGTGTGTGCTGGCCGGCAAAGGCAGGCCGGCACACATCCCCCTATACTGTACTAGTATTCTTCAGTATAACATATACAGTAAGAAGAAAACTATGGTAAGGGTTTTGGTACAGCACTGTGTCTTCTAACACTATTGTGTTTTCTTGCACATCCCTTTGCTGTTGCCCTACAGATAGGAAGCTGAGTTCTTTCCTGTCTATTATCCAGGATTTTAAAATCATTGCTTAGGTGTGAGCTCCACCTGTTTCCTCTGGAAACCTTGCATTGGTTACTCTAGAAGAGATAAACCATTTTGATTTTATTATCTGGAAGACTGCAACAATGGGTTGTGAGGGAAACACAAGTGTGTGTCTTTCCTTTCTGAATTGTTATGCTATACTATGCATATCCAGTGATACATAGTTCACTTGATACTCATGGAAATTTTTTCTCTTTACAGAAGGACACTCCGAAGTGGGGAAGTGCTTTCTGCAACGTCAGCAGCAAGAACCTCTGCGGACATGAGTTTTGTAGGAGACACGCAGCATACGCTGTCTCCAAGCATGATCTCCGGTATTGGGACCCTCAGGTATGTACTGTGCGCACTAACCTGATTACTGAGACCTTTAATTCCCTTAGGACAGAGGGAATCAAGGGATATAGCTAGGAAGAAGCTTCGTACCTGGGTAAGGGGCTTCCAAAAGAACACTTCTGGCCCTTATCTTCCAAGTGAGAAGATGAGGGCGTATCTTTTCCCTAAGGCATCAGCTGATGCAGTGATTCCCCAGCCTCAAGAGGAGATCCCCTAAGTTCAGATCCAGGTGGATGCTGAAGTCGCGGTCGCGATGCAAGACATCCAGTTAGATGACAGGATGTCTGATGTGGACGGGTGTCAGGAGGAAGACCTCCTGGCAGAAGCCCAGGATGAAGTTCAAGCCCCAGACGTTGTAGAGGTAGACGTCGTCGAGGTGTCGGCTACTCCGGCTCAGATTCCGGAGCCTATACCCTCTACATCGGCCGGTCTCCCAGTAGAGCTGGGACAGGCCCTCTCTTCTATTGTTGGAATGATCCAACAAATGCAGAAGGAGAATCAGGAGAAGGCGGGCTGCAACGGAACTGCGAATGCAGTGCCTTGCAGAATCACATGGGCCCCAGAAAAAGCTCAATGTGAAAGACCTTCCCTTGTGCTCAGATGCTAACCCATGGAGGTATGCTGAGCACATGCCGATGACGACTGGAAAGATCGTCATCTCGGATAAGCTGGGCTCAGTTCCCCTGGAGGAGGTGGAATTCTGGCCCAGCAAGGCATCATATCCGGACTGTTATTTCCGGCTGAGGAAGGAACCAGCTTCAAAGGAGGAGACAGAGCCGAAGGAGGGTCATAGTGATGGACCATGCTAAGGCTCAAGCTCTACTTTCATCCTCGATGAAAGAGAGGGGCTTCTCTAACTCAAAGGTAGCCGCATTGAATAGGAAGCTCCCTTCCTTTGTGTCCTCGCCTACTAGAGCCTTCCCCTTTTTACAGAAAGGGTTTCTGGCTGTACTAAAAGCAGTCGAGGCCGGCAAGTCTTGCCCCTCCCTAGAGGAGTGTAAACCCTTGTCGCTGGCCCTGCCTATGGATCACAAAGACTGGAAGGACGTCCATCTTACGTTCTCAGTTGGAAAGTTGGAGGCTGATATTGCCGGACGTCAGTTCGGCAAGGACCTCCCTAAGCTGTCTGACTTTCTTTTGCGAAGTGAGTTCGATACAAAAGAAAGACTGACTACTTCAATGTCTCTTCAGACTACTCTCGAGACGATGGCAAGTGACCCCAAGGTCCATGAAATGTTCATGGTAGTGGCCAAGTCTCATCTGGCCACAGTGACGAAGGACCTTTATGGCTTCGTCAAGGCAAGGAGAGCTTGTAGGGAGTTTGTGTTTACCTCGGCTACGGTGAGGCACGAGCCAAAAAAACTAATCTCCTCCAACATTTGGGGAAAAGACCTTTTCCCTACCGACTTGGTCAAAGAAGTTGTTGATAAGGCCGCCTTGGAGAATAGAAACCTTCTCCAGAAGTGGGCCCTGGCTATCAAAAGAAAGTCTTCCCCGGATGAGGATCCTCAACCAAAGAGGAAGACTATGAGGACTAGGCTACCGTCTCGGCCAGCCAAGCCTCTTAGACAGCAACAGCAACTGCAATTGCCATTGCCCCCAGTGCCCCAGATCGTGGCACAAACCCCGACCACTTTTCAGTGGGTACCCCAGGCCGTGTCGACACAGTCCACGGCATTCACCCCAGCGTTCGAAGGGCAGTCTGCTTCCTTTCGAGCAAAGCCTAGAGGAGCAGCCAGAGGTTCGTCTAGACGCCCCTCAAGGGGAAGGGGATTCAGGGATGGTCGTGGTCAGGAAGGCAAGACCTCAGGACGGCAGTCCAAGTGAGGTGATACCGGTAGGAGGGGAGACTTCTGAAATTTCGGGATCGGTGGACCTTCGATCCCTGGGCCCACAGCCTACTCAAGAATGGACTGGGCGGAAGCTGGTACAGCACTCCACCCCCGTGCCTTCGGTTTTTCCAACACTCCACCCCCGTTATGGAGGAGTATGTTCAAGAACTGTTGGAGAAAAAAGGTGATCCGAAGGGTGAAGCCGATCAATTTCTAAGGGAGGCTGTTTTGTGTTCCCAAGAAAGACTCGGAAAAGCTCAGAGTCATTCTGGACTTGTCGCCACTCAACAAGTTCATAGTGAATTGCAAATTCAAAATGCTAACACTGCAACACATAAGGACCTTACTGCCCAAGAGGGCATATTCCGTCTCTATAGACTTGTCAGACGCCTATTGGCACATTCCAATTAGCCATCGACTCTCCCCCTACCTAGGGTTCAGGCTAAAACGAAGACTATACGCCTTCGGAGCCATGCCATTCGGGCTAAACATAGCCCCAAGGATTTTTACGAAGCTTGCGAGCGTAGCTCTCAAACAATTACGCCTAAAGGGAATTCAGGTAGTAGCCTACCTGGACGACTGGTTGGTGTGGGCAGCATCCGAGACAGAATGCTTGCAAGCTTCCAGTCAAGTGATCCAGTTCCTAGAGTACCTAGGCTTCAAGATCAACAGAAAAAGTCTCGACTTTCTCCATCTCAAAAGTTCCAGTGGCTGGGAATCCACTGGGACCTTTTGTCACACCGTTTCTCCACCCCAGCGAAGAAAAGGAAGGAGATAGCGGGTTCTGTCAAGAGACTTCTAGATTCCGAAAGGATATCAAGACGCGAGCAGGAGAGGGTACTGGGCTCTCTCCAGTTTGCTTCGGTGACAGACCCAGTGCTAAGAGCACAGCTAAAGGATGCAATCGGAGTTTGGAGAAGTTATGCATCAAACACGCGAAGAGATCTGAGAAGACCAGCCGCTTCGGCTAAGTACTCTTCTCAGGCCTTGGTCCCAAGCCAGACATCTAAAGAAGTCGGTTCTTCTTCAGCCACCTCCCCCGTCGGTGACGATTCACTCAGACGCCTCGAAGGAGGGATGGGGAGGTCACTCTCATCGGAAAAAAGTCCAGGGGACTTGGTCCAAGCTATTCAAGACCTTTCACATAAAACTTTCTAGAAGCTAGGGCAGTGCTCCTTACCTTAAAGAAAGTCTCCCCGCGTCACTCGATCCACATAAGGTTGGTGATAGACAGCGAGGTAGTTGTGAGATACTTGAATCGACAAGGATCGAGGTCACCACCTCTCAACCAGGTGATGTTGGCCATCTTCCGATTGGCGGAAAAGAAGAAGTGGTACCTGTCGGCAGTTCACCTTCAAGGAGTCCGCAATGTGACAGCGGACGCTCTATCCAGGTTCACACCGATAGAGTCGGAATGGTCCTTAGACGCAGGATCATTCTCCTTCATTCTGAATCAGTCCCAAAACTGCAGATAGACGTCTTTGCGACGAAAGACAACAAGAAGTTGCCCCTGTACGTGCCCCGTACGAGGACCCCTTAGCGGAAGCAGTGGACGCGATGTCCCTCGACTGGAACAGATGGTCCAGGATTTATCTGTTCCCTCCTCACAACCTTCTGTTGAGGGTCCTCAACAAACTGAGATCATTCAAGGGGTAGCGGCAATAGTGGCCCACAAGTGGCCGAACAGCGTGTGGTTCCTCCTGGCATTGGAACTTTAGCTGAAGTTTGTACCACTACCAGATCCAGTTCTGACCCAGCGAGTCCAGAAGTCAACTGTCTGCACTTCATTACAGAAAACCCGGACCCTGCAGCTCATGATTTTCTCTCCCTAGCGGTGAGAATGCGTTTCGGGATTTCGAAAGCCAGTATAGACTTCCTTGAGGAATATAAGTGCAAATCTACTAGAAGGCAATATGAGTCATCTTGGAGAAAATGGGTGGCCTTTTGTCAAGGCGAAGAATCCGCAGGAGATCTTGACAGACTTCTGCTTATCTTTCTTCTCCACCTCCATGGTCAAGGATTGGCAGCGAACACGATTTCAGCGTGTAAGTCTGCTTTGACAAGACCCATTCTATATGCCTTCCAGGTCGACCTAGGTAACGAGATCTTTAATAAAGTCCCGAAAGCCTGTGCTAGGCTCAGACCTTCAGCACCTCCAAAGCCCATTTCATGGTCTTTAGACAAGTTCTTCATTTCACTTCTCTGTTGAGCAATGAAGAGTGTGCGTTAAAGGATTTGACACAAAAAGTTATTTTCCTATTTTGCACTCGC
>NW_027169423.1:20000-38988 GCF_036898095.1 Palaemon carinicauda
TTGCCTTCTAGTAGATTTGCACTTATATTCCTCTAGGAAGTCTATGCTGGCTTTCGAAATCCCGAAACACTTTCTCACCGCTAGGGAGAGAAAATCATGAGCTGCAGGGTCCGGGTTTTCTGTAATGAAGAGCAGACAGTCGACTTCTGGACTCGCTGGGTCAGAACTGGATGTGGTAGCGGTACAAACTTCAGCTGTAGTTCCAATGCCAAGGGGAACCACACGCTGTTCGGCCACTTGTGGGCCACTATTGCCGCTACCCCCTTGAAGGATCTCAGTTTGTTGAGGACCCTCAACCGAATGTTGTGAGGAGGGAACAGATAAATCCTGGACCATCTGTTCCAGTCGAGGGACATCGCGTCCACTGCTCCCGCTAAGGGGTCCTCGTACGGGGACACGTACAGGGGCAACTTCTTGTTGTCTTTCGTCGCAAAGAGGTCTATCTGCAGTTCTGGGACTTGATTCAGAATGAATGAGAATGATCCTGCGTCTAAGGACCATTCCGACTCTATCGGTGTGAACCTGGATAGAGCGTCCGCTGTCACATTGCGGACTCCTTGAAGGTGAACTGCCGACAGGTACCACTTCTTCTTTTCCGCCAATCGGAAAATGGCCAACATCACCTGGTTGAGAGGTGGTGACCTCGATCCTTGTCGATTCAAGCATCTCACAATTACCTCGCTGTCCATCACCAACCTTATGTGGATCGAGTGACGCGGGGAGACTTTCTTTAAGGTAAGGAGCACTGCCATAGCTTCTAGAAAGTTTATGTGAAAGGTCTTGTATAGCTTGGACCAAGTCCCCTGGACTTTTTTTCCGATGAGAGTGACCTCCCCATCCCTCTTTTGAGGCGTCTGAGTGAATCGTCACCGACGGGGGAGGTGGATGAAGAAGAACCGACTTCTTTAGATGTCTGGCTTGGGACCAAGGCCTGAGAAGAGTACGTAGCCGAAGCAGAACTGGTCTTCTCAGATCTCTTCGCGTGTTTGATGCATAACTTCTCCAAACTCCGGTTGCATCCTTTAGCTGTGCTCTTAGCACTGGGTCTGTCACCGAAGCAAACTGGAGAGAGCCCAGTACCCTCTCCTGTTCGCCTCTTGATATCCTTTCAGAATCTAGAAGTCTCTTGACAGAACCCGCTATCTCCTTCCTTTTCTTTGCCGGGATGGAGAAACGGTGTGACAAAAGGTCCCAGTGGATTCCCAGCCACTGGAACTTTTGAGATGGAGAATGTCGAGACTTTTTTCTGTTGATCTTGAAGCCTAGGTACTCTAGGAACTGGATCACTTGACTGGAAGCTTACAAGCATTCTGTCTCGGATGCTGCCCACACCAACCAGTCGTCCAGGTAGGCTACTACCTGAATTCCCTTTAGGCGTAATTGTTTGAGAGCTACGCTCGCAAGCTTCGTGAAAATCCTTGGGGCTATGTTTATCCCGAATGGCATGGCTCTGAAGGCGTATAGTCTTCGTTGTAGCCTGAACCCTAGGTAGGGGGAGAGTCTACGGCTGATTGGAATGTGCCAATAGGCGTCTGACAAGTCTATAAAGACCGAATATGCCCTCTTGGGCAGTAAGGTTCTTATGTGTTGCAGTGTTAGCATTTTGAATTTGCAATTCACTATGAACTTGTTGAGTGGCGACAAGTCCAGAATGACTCTGAGTTTTTCCGAGTCTTTCTTGGGAACACAAAACAGCCTCCCTTGGAATTTGATAGACTTCACCTTTCGGATCACATTTTTCTCCAACAGTTCTTGAACGTACTCCTCCAGAACGGGGGTGGAGTGTTGGAAAAACCGAAGGCACGGGGGTGGAGTGCTGTACCAGCTCCAGCCCAGTCCATTCTTGAGTAGGCTGTGGGCCCAGGGATCGAAGGTCCATCGATCCCAAAATTTCAGAAGTCTCCCTCCTACCGGTATCATCTCACTTGGACTGCCGTCCTGAGGTCTTGCCTCCCTGACCACGACCACCCCTGAATCCCCTTCCCCTTGAGGGGCGCCTAGACGAGCCTCTGGCTGCTCCTCTAGGCTTTGCTCGAAAGGAAGAAGACTGCCCTTCGAACGTTGGGGTGAATGCCGTGGACTGTGTCGACATGGCCTGGGGTACCCACTGAAAAGTGGTTGGGGTTTGTGCCACCATCTGGGGCACTGGAGGCAATGGCAATTGCAGTTGCTGTTGCTGTCTAAAAGGCTTGGCTGGCCGAGACGGTAGCCTAGTCCTCATAGTCTTCCTCTTTGGTTGAGGACCCTCATCCGGGGAAGACTTTCTTTTGATAGCCAGGCCCCACTTCTGGAGAAGGTTTCTATTCTCCAAGGCGGCCTTATCAACAACTTCTTTGACCAAATCGGTAGGGAAAAGGTCTTTGCCCCAAATGTTGGAGGAGATTAGTTTCCTTGGCTCGTGCCTCACCGTAGCCGAGGTGAACATGAACTCCCTACAAGCTCTCCTCGCCTTGACGAATCCATAAAGGTCCTTCGTCACTGTGGCCAGATGAGTTTTGGCCACCACCATAAACATTTCATGGACCTTGGGGTCACTTGCCATCGTCTCAAGAGTAGTCTGAAGAGACATTGAGGCAGCCAGTCTTTCTTTTGTCTCAAACTCTCTTCGCAAAAGAAAGTCAGACAGCTTAGGGAGGTCCTCGCCGAACTGACGTCCGGCAATATCAGCCTCCAACTTTCCAACTGAGAACGTAAGATGGACGTCCTTCCAGTCTTTGTGGTCCATAGGCAGGGCCAGCGACAAGGGTTTACACTCCTCCAGGAAGGGCAAGGCTTGCCGGCCTCGACTGCTTTTAGTACAGCCGCAAACCCTTTCTGTAAAAAGGGGAAGGCTCTAGCAGGAGAGGACACAAAGGAAGGGAGCTTCTTGCTCAATGCAGCTACATTTGAGTTCGTGAAGCCCCTCTCTTTCATCGAGGATGAAAGTAGAGCTTGAGCCTTAGCATGGTCCATCACTATGACCTCCTTCGGCTCTGTCTCCTCCTTTGAAGCTGGTTCCTTCCTCAGCCGGACATAACAGTCTGGATATGTTGCCTTTCTGGGCCAGAATTCCATCTCCTCTAGGGGAACTGAGCCCAGCTTATCCGAGATGACAATCTTTCCAGTCGTCATCGGCATGTGTTCAGCATACCTCCATGGGTTAGCATCTGAGCACAAGGGAAGGTCTTTCACATTGAGCCTTTTCTGGGGCCCATGTGATTCTGCAAGGCTCTGCATCCGCAGTTCCATTGCAGCCGCCTTCTCCTGATTCTCATTCTGCATTTGTTGGATCATTCCAACAATAGAAGAGAGGGCCTGTCCCAGCTCTACTGGGAGACCGGCCGATGTTGAGGGAATAGGATCCGGAATCTGAACCGGAGTAGCCGACAACTCGTCGACCTCTTCCTCTACAACGTCTGGGGCTTGAACTTCATCCTGGGCTTCTGCCAGGAGGTCTTCCTCCAGACGCTCGTCCACGTCAGACATCCTGTCATCTAACTGGATGTCTTGCATCGCGACCGCGACTTCAGCATCCACCTGGTTCTGAACCTGGGGATCTCCTCTTGAGGCTGGGGAATCACTGCATCAGCTGATGCCATAGGGAAAAGATACGCCCTAATCTTCTCACTTGGAAGATAAGGTCTAGAGGTGTTCTTCTGGAAGCCCCTTACCCAGGTACGAAGCTTCTCCCTTGCTATATCCCTTGATTCCGCCGTCCTAGGGGAATCAAAGGCCTCAGTAATCAGGTTAGTGCACACAGTACATACCTGAGGGTCCCAATACCGGAGATCATCCTTGGAGACAGCGCATGCTGCGTGTCTCCTACAAAACTCATGTCCGCAGAGGTTCTTGCTGCGGACGTTGCATAAAACACTTCCGCACTTCGGAGGGTCCTCCTGTAAAGAGAAGAAATTTCCATGAGTATCAAGTGAACTATGTATCACTGGATATGCATAGTATAGCATAACAATTCAGAAAGGAAAGACACACACTTGTGTTTCCCTCATAACCAATTGCTGCAGCCTTCCAGATAATAAAATCGAATGGTTAATCTCTTCTAGAATAACCAGTGCAAAGTTTCCAGAGGAAACAGGTGTAGCTCACACCTAAGCAATGATTTTAAAATCCTGGATAATAGACAGGAAAGAACTCACTTTCCTATCTGTAGGGCAACAGCAAAGGGCCGTGTAAGAAAACACAAAAGTGTTAGAACACACAGTGCTGTACCAAAACCTATACTATAGTTTTCTTCTTACAGTATATGTTATACTGAAGAATACTGGTACAGTATAGGAGGTTATGTGCTGGCAGGCCCTTGCCGGCCGGCACACACCATAACTAGCCTTAAAGTATACTACTTAACAGCTATAAGGTGGCAGAACGCTAGTTCAAATGCATGTGCCGGCCGGCAACAGCCAATGTCGGTCGGCAATGACTGCTGACCGACCACTACACAAGGTAGTACCCGGCTGTCGGTCACACTCTTGGCGACCGGCAGACAAGGGCTGACATAAGCCAGCCAGCAAAGGTACAGGACCGATGCTAGCCGGCAGCAAAAGAACCAGAGGACTACAACCGCCCGGCTGCCGGCCTCACAAGCCGGCAGCCGGGTCGAGTACAGCACTAGAAGAAAACCAGAATGGATGCCGGGATAAGAGCGTATACTACCTCCAAGCCCGGCAATCCGAAAGAGTGCATAAGGAAGGGGAGAATCTAATTCAGGCTTCCTGAACAGTGCCGTCTGGCTCTACAGGCAGGCATGGATGAGGGACCAAGAGAGGTCTGGGCAGCACTCAAGGCAGAAGACCCCTGCCGGCCAGCAGCTCTGCCGGCCGGCAAGGGACTGAGCTAATTCCACATCCTTACCTATCCTAGGTTCAGATGTAGAATGACGTACAGTACTGTAATGGCTAGGCCATTACAGAGATAGAGGGGGAAGGGACAAAAGAGGGTCCTACCAACCTTGCTTTAGAGAAGGATCACCCGCAGCCAAGAAACTCATCTTAGCCTAAGGGAGATCCAAGGAGGGAGGCCAGCAATACTTGCCAGCTCCCAGAGAACCAAAGCAAGGAAGGTGTTGCTACTCCCAGGGAAAGAAACTTATCCTCCCCCAAGAACAGCAACAAGGACTAGTCTGGTAGATCACAAAAGAAGGAATCATCTCGTACAGAAACCTTCGGTAGTGACCTAAGGAGGCTAAGCCTCCTATGTCTGTGTCAGGCCAGTGAGGGAGACTCTATCCCAAGCCAGACAAACACAGACTCAGACTAAAAACTCTGTTGTTCTGTCCCTCTCTGAAACCAGACTTACTGGAACAGGAAGGTACAGTAACACCCCAGTATAGTTTTATCGAAAATTAATTCAGATAAACTACTTAGGGATAAGCCCAAGGCTTAAACAGAGGGATAGGGATTGCATACCTTCTCCGAAGAAAAGAAAGCAGCCGGGGAGTATGATAAAGTATACTAAGGCCCCATAAGCAACTTAGCCTAGGCACCAAGAGAATCGATTACCTAAATCACCGAAACTCACTCGTATACTATCTTGGAAATATTCCACATAATCTTAAATGTATAAAAAACAGCCTAAAGCTTCAATAAAATTTTAATACACTCGGAAAAACCAAAATCATGCATGAAGTACTAGGACCAAACGACTAGGCTACAAGGCCTAGCGTAGGCCAGAATTGGCGAATACTTCACCAAAATAATACTAAAGCACGAAAGGAAATCCTATGTAACGCTAAATAGCTAAAATTTATTAAAGCAATACAATCGGGAATGTCGCTCTGGCTAACTAAACTTATACCTAGCGAGCGACAGCATCCATGACGCCTCCGGTAGGCAACGGCTCTTGGGAGTAGCAACACCTTCCTTGCTTTGGTTCACTGGGAGCTGGCAAGTATTGCTGGCCTCCCTCCTTGGATCTCCCTTAGGCTAAGATGAGTTTTCTTGGCTGTGGTTGATCCTTCACTAAAGCAAGGTTGGTAGGACCCTCTTTTGTCCCTTCCCCCTCTATCTCCGTAATGGCCTAGCCATTACAGTACTGTACGTCATTCTACATCTGGACCTAGGATAGGTTAGGATGTGGAATTGACTCAGTCCCTTGCCGGCCGGCAGGCAAGGGTCTTCTGCTTTGAGTGCTGCCCGGACCTCCCTTGGTCCCTCATCCATGCCTGCCTGTAGAGCCAGACAGCATTGGTCAGGAAGCCTGAATTAGATTCTCCCCTTCCTTATATGCACTCTTTCGGATTGCCGGGCTTGGAGGTAGTTTACGCTCTTATCCCGGCATCCTTTCTGTTTTCTTCTAGTGCTGTACCCGACCCGGCTGCCGGCCTATGAGGCCGGCAGCCGGGCAGTCGTAGTCCTCTGGTTCTTTTGCTGCTGGCCGGCATCGGTTGTGTACCTTTGCCGGCCGGCTATTGTCAGCCCTTGTCTGCCGGTCGCTATGAGCAGTGGCCGGCAGCCGGGTACTACCTTGTGTAGTTGCCGGCCGGCAGTTATTGCCGGCCGTCATTGGCTGTTTCCGGCAGGCAGTTACTGCCCGGCACATGCATTTGAACCAGCGGTCTGCCACCTTATAGCTGTTAAGTAGTATACTTTAAAGCTAGTTATGGTGTGTGCCGGCCGGCAAGTGCCGGCCATTACATTACCTTCTATACTGTACCAGTATTCTTCAGTATAACATATACTGTAGGAAGAAACGGATTTTGAGCGAAGCGAAAAATCTATTTTTGGGTAAGATAGCTATGTCGTCCTGATGGAAGTTCCTTAAAGGCAGCTTCCTAGGGTATATTACAACTACGGCGATATTCCCAGAGAATTTACCTTAAGGTACCCAGAATTCTAACTCCTGGAGCGAGTATCCCTAAAAAAGACCTTAGGGATATCGTAAATATCAGTGGACGTATTCTTGACACGCCTCATAGCAATCTATACCCCGAATAGAGTTAACACTTCGTAGGGGTCAAATGGCAAGAAAACGAAAACGAGAAAGAAAAAGGGGAGAGCCGTTCGTAAGGCCCTCTCTTCTCCCGTTTCGTAAGCGTGCCCTGCGCCGATTCTGGCGCCATCTGCATTCCTTGTAGCGAAACACGAGGTGCTACAGATACTGTATGTAGGGAGGGGTCCTACGGCCCTTTCATTGAAAGGGAAGGGCGGGTCCATCAGGACGACATGGCTATCTTACCCAAAAATAGATTTTTCGCTTCGCTCAAAATCCGTTTTTTGGGCTCAAGCCATGTCGTCCTGATGGAAGTATACCAGAGCATTACTGTATCTGTGGATTCTCAAAATGTGCCGTACTCCTCAGAAGTATTTTCCCCAGTCGACGCGACCTAGAGACCTAAGATGTTACCGTCATACATCTTTTCAACTAATCATAAACCATGATAGAGCTTCCTGCCCCCAACAGGGAAGAGTCTTACTAGACTCTGGGAAAGTCTCGAAGAGTACATATATCTAAGTATGAACCCCAGGCAAGCAAGTATAGTGGTCTCACCCCATACTGGGTAAAGCGAAGTTCGAATAGAATCACTGTGTCAATATGAAATATCGACCAGTCCTCCGCTCAAAACACGTATTGGACAAAGGTTCATATCCGGTTAGGAGGAAACTCGTAAATCCGTCACCATCCCTTTATGGGATGGAGTCCTCCAGCTAAGGGGAAGCATAAACCAATGCAATATTAGCTTGCATAAGGGAACATTCTATTAGAATTATCCCCGGGTAAATATACATAGAATGAATGCTCACAGGTGAAGGAGACGCAAGGTTCTCAAGAACCAGTTTATTGACAGACAATAAACAAACAGGTTAACCACACTCATATATATATATATATATATATATATCTATATATAAGAGGAGGATAACTAAAACTTTAAGCATAAGTATGATAGTAAACAGAAACTTGTTTGTCTGAAAGAAAAAACATTGGAGCCACTTTTAAGATACCAAAGTATCAAAGTCAAAAGTCTGTTTTACTAATCAGTCACATTAGCGTTAGAAACGCTCGGCACGCATGTTTGCACTTATGCTGGGTTCACCTTTGAAAGTGGAACAGTCAACGTGGGTCACCCAGTACCCTCACATAGTTTGTAGTACAACATGTGACTACATACTCACCCTGGAATTAATTGTCCCAATTAAGCTACTGTTCCTTGCAGAGTTAAACAGCAGGGTTAACGACGCAACCCACTGCCACCACAGAACCTCTTAGTTGCTGCACTTGCTTCGCATAGTGACGAAAGAACACTCTGGAAGACTTCCAGCCAGTGTACGAACGAAGATGTCCAAAATCCCTACAACTAAAGAAGTTTAAGGATGAAGCAACTTTCCTCGGATCGTGACCTGTGGGTGAACAGTCAGGATCCGCTCTGCGAATAAGATATGTGATTTTCGCCCTGAGTTGTTTCAGTAATAAATTTTGAGCCTGACGTTTCTCCCCTGGCCAGATGGCCATCCTTGAAGTCTGAAGTTCTACGAAGATAGACCTTTAGGCATTCTACTGGACATAGAGATGCATCTTCTTTCAGAGGACAGATTCTTCAGGGACCCCACCTGATGGTGGGTAACTCGGTCTTGGTGAGAAACGTAGGATCCGGAAATAGGTTCAGTTCACCCATCCAGGAACTGAACATGACCTTCCTCTCTCGAGAGGGGTATGATCTCACTAACCCTGGCCCCGGACGCGAGTGCAAAAAGGAGGATAACTTATGGGTCAAATCCTTTAACGCACACTCCTTATTGTTCAACAGCGAAGCAACATGAAGAACTTTTCTAAAGACCATGAATTGGGCTTTGGAGGTGCTAAAGGTCTGAGCCTAGCGCAGGCTTTCGGAACTTTTATAAAAGATCTCGTTAGCGAGGTCGACCTGGAAGGCATATAGAATGGGTCTTGTCAAAGCAGGCCTACATGATAAAATCGTGTTAGTTACCGATCCATAACCATGGAGATGGATGAAGAAAGACAAGCAGAAGTCCGTCGTGATCTCCTGCGGAATCTTCGTCTGACAAGGGCTACCCATTCTCTCCAAGATGACTCATATTGCCTTATAAAAGGTTTGCACTTATAATCCTCTAGGAAGTCCATGCTGGCTTTCAAAATCCCGAAACACTTTCTCACCTGTTAAGGAAAGAAATCATGAGCTGCTGGGTCCGGGTTTTCTGTGATGAAGCGCAGACAATTGACTTCTGGACTCACTGGGTCAGAACTGGATCTGGTAGCGGTCGAAACTCCAATCATTGTTCCAATGCCAGAGGGAACCCCACACTGTTCGGCCACTTGTGGGCCACTACTGCCGCTACTCCCTTAAATGATCTCAGTTTGTTGAGGAACCTCAACAGAAGGTTGTAAGGAGGGAACAGATAAATCCTGAACCATCTGTTCCAGTCGAGGGACATCGCGTCCACTGCTTCCGCCAAGGGGTCCTCGTACGGGGACACATACAGGGGCAACTTCTTGTTGTCTTTCGTCGCAAAGAGGTCTAGCCGCAGTTCTGGGACTTGACTCAGAATGAAGGAGAATGGTCCTGCGTCTAGGAACCATTCCGACTCTATCGGTGTGAACCTGGATAGAGCGTCCGCTGTCACATTGCGGACTCCTTAAAGGTGAACTGCTGACAGGTACCATTTCTTCTTCCCCCAAATCAGAAGATGGCCAACATCACCTGGTTGAGAGGTGGCGACCTTGATCCTTGTCGATTCAAGCATCTCACAACTCCCCCGCTGTCCAGCACCAACCTAATGTGGATCGAGCGATGCGGGGAGACTATCTTTAAGGAAAGAAGGACTGTCATAGTCTCTCGAAAATGACTGTGAGAGGTCTTGAATAGACTGGACCAAGACCCTTGGGCCTTTTTCTGATGAGAGTGAACTCCCCATCCCTCCTTCGAGGCGTCTGAGTGACTCGTCACCGACGGGGGAGGTGGATGAAGAAGAACCGACTTCCTAAGGAGTCTGGCTTGGGACCAAGGCCTGAGAAGAGTATTTCGACGAAGCGGAACTGGTCTTCTCAGATCTCTTCACGCATCTGATGCATAACTACTCCAATCTCCGGTTGCATCCTTTAGCTGTGCTCTTAGCACCGGGTCTGTCACCGAAGTAAACTGGAGAGACCCAAGTACACTCTCCAGTTCGCATCTGATATCCATACGGAATCTAGAAGTCTCTTGACAGAACCCGCTATCTCCTTTCTTTTCTCCGCCATGACGGAGAAAACGGTGTGACATTAGGTCCCAGTGGATTCACACCCACCGGAACTTAGAGATGGAGGAAGTTGAGACTTTTCCTGTTGATCTTGAAGCCTAGATAATCTAGGAAATGGATCACATACAGGGAAGCTTGCAAGCATTCTGTCCTGGGTGCTGCCCACACCACCCAAAAATCCAGGTAGGCTACTACCTGAATTCCCTTTAGGCGTAATTGACTGAGAACTACGGTCGCAAGCATCGTGAAAATCCTTGGGGCTATTTTAAGCCCGAGAGGCATGGCTTTGAAGACGTATAGTCTTCGTTGTAGCCTTAACCTTAGGTAGGAGGGGAATCGACAATAGATTGGAACGTGCCGATAGGCGTCTGACAAAACTATGGAGGCGGTAAATGCCCTCTTGGGCAGTAAGGTCCTTATGTGTTGTATTGTTAGCATCTTGAACCTGTAGTTCGCTATGAACTTGTTAAGTGGCGACAAGTCCAGAGTGACTCCGAGTTTTCCGAGTCTTTCTTGGGAACACAAAACAGCCTCCCTTGGAATTAGATGGACTTTACCCTTCGGATCACTTTTCCTCTAACAGTTCATGAATGAACTCCTCCAGAACGGGGGTGGAGTATCGGAAAAACGCCGAGGGTATGGGGATGGAGTGCTGTACCAGCTCCAGCCCAGTCCCTTCTTGAGTAGGCTGTGGACCCAGGGATCGAAGGTTCACCGATCCCAAAAGCATTGGAGACTCCCTTCTACCAATATCATCTCGCTCGGACTGTTGTCCTGAGGTCTTGCCTCTCTGACCGCGACCACCCATGAAACCCCTTCTCCTTGAGGGGCGCCTAGACGAAATTCTGGCTGCTCCTCTAGGCTTGTTCGACAGGCAGTTGACTGACCTTCGAATGATGGGTTGAATGCCGGAGACTGTGTCGACACGAATTGGGGAACCCACTGAAGTGTGGTCGGGGTTTTTGCCACCATCTGGGGCACTGAGGGCATCAGCAAATGCCGTTGCTGCTGATGTCTACTTGACTTAGCTGGCCGAGAAAGTATCCTAATCCTTTTAGTCTTCCTCCAAGGTTGGGGACCCCATCCGGGGAAGAATTCTCTTGGTAGACAGGCCCCACTCCTGGAGAAGATTTCTATCGTCCGTGGCGGCCCTATCAACCTTTTGACCGACTCACAAGGGAAAAGGTCTTTGTCCCAACTGTTGGAGGAGATTAGTTTTCTTGGCTCGTGCCTCATCGTAGCCCGGGCGAACACGAATTCCCTACAGGTTCTCTTCGCCCTGACGGAGTTGTAGAGATCCTTCGTCACAGTGGCCAGATGAGTCTTGATCACAACCATGAACGTTTCATGGACCTTGGGATCACTTGTCATCGTCTCAAACGTGGACTGAAGAGACAAAGAGGCAGCCAGTCTTTCTTTTGTCTAGAGTTCTCTCCGCAAAAGAAAGTCAGACAGCTTAGAGAGGATCTCGCCGAACCGGCGTCCGGCGAAATCCGCCTCCCACATCTGGACTGAGAAGGTAAGATGGACGTCCTTCCAGTCCTTGTTTTGCTTACTAAATCTTCCTTTCTAAAGGCCAGCAACAAGGGTTTACACTCCACCAGGGAGGGGAAAGGCTTGCCAGCCTCGACTGTTTTCAAAACCGCCGCAAACCCTTTCAGCGAAAAAGGGGGAAGGCTGTGGCAGGGGAGGACACAAAGGAAGGGAGCCTCTTACTCAAATACAGCTACCTTTGAGTTCATGAAGCCCCTCTCTTTCATCGAAGAAGAAAGCAAGGCATGAGCCTAGCATGGTCTATCACTACGACCTCCTTCGGCTCTGTCTCTTCCTTTGAAGCTGGTACCTCCTTCCACCGGACCTAGCAGTCCGGATGTGCCCCTGCAGTTACAATGCAGCTGCCTTCCCATTCTTCTCCCTCTGCCTTTGTTGGATCAAGCCAACAATGGAGGGAGGGCCTGCTCTACTGCGAGAGCAGATGATGTTGAGGGAGCAGGTTCAAGGACCTGAACCGGAGCAGCCGACCTCTCTCAGCCTCTTCCGCTACCTTGTCCGGAGCTCGAACTTCATCCTGGCCTTCTGCCAGGAGGTCTTCCTCCAGACGTTCGGACACGTCTGGCATCCTGTCGTCCAACTGGATGCTAAGCAAGGCGACCGTGATTTCAGCATCCACGGGATCTGAATTAAGGGGACCTCCTCTTGAGGTTGGGGAATCACTGTAACAGTTGATGCCCTGGGAAAAGAAAGCCCTCATCTTCTCATTTGGAAGATAAGGTCCAGAGGTAATCTTCTGAAAGCCCCTCACCCAGGTACGAAGCTTCTCCCTAGCTATATCCCTTGAATCCACCGTTGTAGGGGAGACGAAAACGGATTTTGAGCGAAGCGAAAAGAAAAAGCCTCAATAGATAGGTTAGTGCATATGAAACATACCTGGGGAACCCAATACCGGAGAACATCCGTGGAGACAGCGCATGCCACACGCCTCCTTCAGAACCATGTCCGCAGAAGCCCTACTGCGGACGTTGCAGAAATACATCCGCACTACGGATGGTCCTCCTGTAAAGAGAAGAAATTTCCATGAGTATCAAGTGAACTACGTATCACTGGATATGCACAGTAGCATAACAAAACGGAAAGGAAAGGAAAGACACATCCTTGTATTTCCCGCACACCCAATTGTTGTAGCCTTCCAAATCATAAAATTGTATAGTTAATCTATGCCAGATTAACCAATGGAAAATTTCCAAAGGAAGAAGGTGTAGCCCCCCCTAAGGAATGATTTTAAAATACCGGATAGTAGACAAGAAAGAACTCACTTTCTTATCTGTAAGGCCAACAACAACGGGTCGTGCAAGACCATAAAGAATAAGGAAAAGACACATACTTGTGAATCCCCCACAATCACCTGTGGAAGCCCACCAGCCATTAAAATCAAATGGCTAGTCTTTGCTAGAATAACCAAAGATCATATTTCCCGAGGGAAATTAGGTGTAGCTCACACCTAAGGTAAGATTTTACCATTCTGGCTAAAGATGAAAAGAGTTCTCTTTTCATCCCTGTAAGGCAACACCAAGTGATTGCACAAGGGAACACAAGTAAGTTAGAAAAGACAGTGTTGTAACCTACTATATCATGTTCTCCCCTGGTAGAAGACACTAAACAGGGAAGAACTGATACAGTACATGAGGGTGGTGTGTCGGCCGGCTCTTGCCGGTCAGCACCCCCACCCCCTTTTCCAAAGGTAGGTCTCAAGTATGCAACTTAGGATCACCCAGACGGGGGAGAACTCCAGTTCCTATGCCTGAACCGGTCGGTAGTGGTTGCCGGTCCATAGCTACCCGGTTGGCACCCAGCTGCCGGCCATCACTCTTAGTGGCCGGCCAACCGAGTGATGTAGCAGGCCGGCCCGGCAGCGGTGAGTAAACCCTGCCGGCTGGCATCCACCCCAGGTAGCGCCCGGCTGCCGGCCGCCACTCAAAGCGGCCGGCAGGTGAGCAAGGAGACCGGCCAGCAAAGGCATAAGACCACCGCCGACCGACAGCAAGAGAACTAGCGAACACCCCCCTACCGACGGCCGGCCACTAGGCCGGCAGACGGCAAGGACAAGACAAGAGAAGACAACAGAATGGGTGCCGGGCTAAGAGGCTATGTACCTCCGCGCCCGACACCCGAAAGAGTGCCGAGAGGAAGGGGAGACAATAAGTCAAGCTTCCTATCCACTGCTTACTGAAACTACAGACGGTAGCGGTTGAGGGACCAAGGAAGGACCGGGCAGCACTCAAAGGATAGGGCCTCTGCCGGTCGGCACACTCTGCCGGCCGACAGGGGACCACGTCAGCTCCCCATCCCAACCTATGCTAGGTACGGATGTGAGACGACTGACACAAAGGAAACGGAAAAATAGAAGGGAAGGACAGAGAGTCCTGTCCAACCTTGCCTTGGTTAAGGATCATTCCAAACTAAGAAAGCTCATCTCAGCCAGAGAGATCCAGGGAGGGAGGCCGGCACTACTGGCTGCCTCCCTAAAACCAAGGCAAGGAAGGAATTGCTATTCCGGAAAGGGAACATATCCCGAACCCGGAACAGCAAAGAGGACAAGTCTGAGGGGTCACCGAGCGAAGGGATCATAATTGCCGAAACCTTCCAAGGTGAATCAAGGAGGATAAACCTCCTATGCCCGTGTCAGGCAGCAAGGGAGACTCTGCCCCACGCTAGACCAACACGGACTCAGACTAATACACTGCTGTACTGTCCCCCTCTGAACCAATTCAGTTGGAGCAGGAAGGTACAGTACTACTCCAGCATAGTTATATTTGAAAATTACTTCAAACAAACCACTAGAGTTAAGCCTAAGGCTTAAACAGAGGGAAAGGGTTTGCCCCTTCCCCGAAGAGAAGGGAATAAACGGGGAAACAGATAATATTATAAAGACCTAAGACAAACTAGCCTAGGCACTAAGAGAATCGATTATCTAAATCACCGAAACTCACTCCAATACTATCTTGGAAATTACTCGAAAAGGGCTGTATGTATAACGTTGCCTAACGCTTTAAGCAAAATAAAATCACACTTGGAAGACTAATTATCATGCAGGAAGTACAAGGACCAACAACTAGGCTACGAAGACTAGTGTTGGTCAGCCTAGGCAAAACTTTCGCCAGGCGCACTACTAAACGGATTTTGAGCGAAGCGAAAAATCTATTTTTGGGTGAGATAGCCATGGCGTCCTGATGGAAGGTTCCTTTTTGGTAGCTTCCTTGGGTAAATAACTACTAAGATATTCCCAGAGAATTTAACCACAGGTTATCACAGAATTCTAACTTCTGGAGCGAGTATCCTAAAGGTTTCCCTTTTAAGACATCGTATATCAACAGGGGACGCATGTATTAACGCGCCACATAGCTATCTACACCCCGAACAGAGTTAATGCTTCGGTGTGTAAGGGCTGAGAATAGCTGGGAGCCGTTCCATAGCTAATCTCATTCGTGGCTACTACTGATACTCGAGACGTAAACAAACGGGCGCCATTGCTTAAATGACGTCACGTCCGTCTTTATCCTGAAGCCAGTTGCTTGCCCATCACCATGATACAGCAGAGCAGGGTGGGACCTAAAACTGGACGAAGTAGCAGGGAGGGTCCATCAGGACGCCATGGCTATCTCACCCAAAAATAGATTTTTCGCTTCGCTCAAAATCCGTTTTTTGGGCTCAAGCCATGGCGTCCTGATGGAAGAATACCAGAGAATCAATGTATCGTGGTAGATTTTCCCCTAATAGTAAGTGCCAAGGCATTGACAAATTAGCATAGTAATCTTGGTAAAGAACCGTAGGGAAGAAGCATCCTGCCCCCCTTGGCAGTGAAGTTCCCACGGGCTATGCCGACGTCAAAGTGGTATTGAAGGGCTATTCATCCTGATAGAAGAACTTGAAGAACTTGGAGATGAAGCTGAATGTTTGGTATTTGTATAGGAACATTCTGAAAAACAGACCAGTGGTGGTTGGGCACTGTATGTTGAGAAAGATGATTCATCTCCAGGGTATGAAGAGTAAGTATTCGTATTGGAACATTACATAATCAGAGTGAATATAAATTAAGAGTTAGTATCTTAATTTCTCCATAACCATAAGGAAAAGGGGATAATAAAACTATGACAGACATGTATTTCATAGTAAGTAGGAGCTGATTGAGACGCACAGATAATAAAATAGAAATTTTATTTCACAAATGCAGAAATTAAATAAATTACAGCAATAAGTAAAGTTCATTTACAGTAATTATAATGTACATAGTAATAAAGACTTGCTCTTGAATCTGAAAAGGAATTTCAAGTTTATTAGTAGGCACTCGTTCTCGAGGAACGCAAGTCTTTGAATAAAACACATCATGCTCAGGGCATGCGGCACTTGTGTGACAACTATGACATTTCACCTGGGATAAGAACAGTTATAAAAGCACTAAGTGTTTTCGACATCACTATGTATCGCTCGAGGGTCAACATAGGCACCCGAAGAGTCAGAGTCCCAAGTAACTCACTGTTCTACGCAGAGTTAGGTGCAGGTTTCATAACACTACCTGCGGCTACCACAAAATGTTTGACTTCGTGCACTTGTTTCGCATAATGTTTAAAGAAAACGCGCGAGGACTTCCAGCCTGTGAAGTTTTTAAGGCTTTCAAAGTCCTTACTCTGAAAGAAATTCAGAGATGATGCAACTTTCCTAGGATCATGACCAGCGGGTGTACTGTCAGGATCTGCTCTGCGAATGAAGTAGGTGATTTTCGCTCTTAATTGTTTCAGTGACAGGTCGCTGCCCGATGTTTCTCCTTTGAAGAGTTGGCCTCCACCAAAGTTCGAAGTTCTGCGAAGATAGACCTTGAGGCTCTCTACTGGGCATAGAGAGACATCTTCCTTCAGGGGGCATATTCTCCAGGGGCCCCATCTTTTGGTGGGTAATTCATTTTTGGCGAGAAACGTCGGATCAGGGGAGAGGGTAACGTCTCCTGTATCGGTAAACAGGATGTGTCCGTCTTCTCTTGATAATGCCACTATTTCGCTGACTCGAGCTCCCGAAGCAAGAGCAAAGAGAAATATAACTTTCTGAGTCAGATCCTTGAGAGGGCATGAATCATTATCCAAGTTGGAGGCGAAATGGAGCACCTTGTCTAGTGACCAGGAGATCGGTTTCGGTGGGGGTGCTGGGCGTAGGCGAGCACATGCTTTCGGTAGTTTGTTGAAGATGTCGCTGGACAGATCAATTTGGAAAGCATATAGAATTGGTCTGGTCAAGGCCGATTTGCAGGTTGAAATCGTATTGGCTGCTAATCCCTGTCCATGAAGGTGAATAAAGAAGGACATGCAGAAATCAATCGTGATTTCTTTAGGATTTTTTGTCTTGACGAAGGAGACCCATTTCCTCCAGGATGATTCGTATTGCCGTCTTGTGGATTCGGTCTTGTATTCCTCTAGGAAGTCCAGACTTTTCTTCGAGATCCCAAACCTCTTCTTTGCGGCTAGGGAGAGAAAATCATGAGATGAAGGTCCTTGATTTTCGATGATGAAGCGAAGACAGTCGACTTCTGTACTTGTTGGGAGAGAACTGGGCCCGGGAGAGGGATCAGCTTGGGCTGCAGCTCCAGGACCAGGGGGTACCAGTTGCTCCGGGGCCACTTGGGAGCCACTAGGGCCGCTGTCCCTTTGAAGGTTCTCAGTTTGGAGAGGACTTTCAGCAGAAGGTTGGTGGGAGGGAACAGGTAGATCTTGGACCATCTGTTCCAGTCCAGTGACATGGCATCCACTGCTTCTGCCTTGGGGTCCTCGTACGGGGCCACATACCGAGGAAGTTGATTGTTGTCGCTCGTTGCAAAGAGATCTATCTGAAGTTCTGGGACTTGGTGAGAGATGAAGGAGAATGATCTTGCGTCTAGAGACCATTCCGACTCTATCGGGTTTGTCCGAGATAGAGCATCCGCTGTCACGTTGCGGAATCCTTGTAGGTGAACTGCAGACAGGTGCCACTTCTTCTTCTCTGCCAGAAGGAAGATTGGGAGAAGCACCTGATTTATCTGGGGCGATCTTGAGCCTTGGCGATTGAGACAACGAACTACCACCGAGTTGTCTAGGGTTAGACGAATGTGGATCGAGGGCGGCGGGGATAATTTCTTCAGAGTTAGAAGGACCGCCATGGCCTCCAAGATGTTTATATGGAACGTCTTGAACAGGGGAGACCAGGTGCCTTGAGCCTGTTTTTGGTGGGAGTGACCTCCCCAACCCTCCAGCAAAGCGTCCTTGTGGATGTTGAGTGATGGAGGAGGGTGTTGGAGAGGAATGGACCTTTTCAGGGCCTTTGCTTCTGACCACGGCTTTAGGAGAAGTCGAAGTCTGTTTGGAAGCCGTCTCTTGAGGTCTCTTCGAGCGATGGATGCAGAACGTCTTCAGACTCCCGCGGCATCCTTTAGCTGTGCACGAAGCACTGGGTTTGTTACTGAGGCGAACTGTAGAGAGCCTAGAACTCGTTCCTGCTGGCGTCTTGAAATTCGTTTGGATTTCAGCAGTCGCTTGACAGACCCTGCTATTTCCTTCCTTTTCTTCTGGGGGATGGAAAGGCGGTGTGACTGAAGGTTCCATTGGATTCCCAACCACTGGAACTTCTGAGCTGGAGAGAGGCGAGATTTCTTCTCGTTGATCTTGAATCCCAGGTGTTCTAGGTACTGCGTGACTTTGTTGCAAGATTTTACACAATCTTCGGGCGATGGAGCCCAGACTAGCCAGTCGTCGAGGTAGGCCATCACCTGGACGTTTCGGAGGCGGAGCTGTTGTACTATGGCGTCCACCAGCTTTGTGAAGATCCGAGGGGCCACGTTGAGGCCGAAGGGCATGGCCCGGAAGGCGTAGCTTTTCCTTTGGAGTCGAAATCCTAGGTAGGAGGAAGCGTGATGGTTCATTGGAACGTGCCAGTAGGCATCCGCCAGGTCTATGGAGACCGTGTAGGAACCTCGAGGCAGAAGGGTCCTTATCTGTTGAAGAGTCAGCATCTTGAACTTGTCGTTCGCTATGAACTTGTTGAGGGGGGATAAGTCCAGAATGACTCTGAGTTTGTCGGAGTCTTTCTTGGGGACACAAAACAGTCTCCCTTGGAACCTGGTGGACTTTACCTTCCTTATCACCTTCTTGTTCAAGAGATCTATGACATATTCTTCCAGAAGGGGGGTTGATTGTTGGAAGAATTGCTGGAAGGTTGGGGGTGGTTGAGTCCAACTCCAGCCTAGACCTTTCTTGACGATGCTGTGTGCCCAGGGATCGAAGGTC